>NC_067480.1:19647750-19842750 GCF_947179515.1 Apodemus sylvaticus
CACACACACACACACACACACACACACACAAAATCAAGCAATAAAAGCAAAATAAAAGGTCAGATTAAAATAAAATAAATTGTGGAAAACCCACAAAATCATAAAAACAGGACATTGAAGACTGTAATATACAGGAAAAGGACAAATAAGGCTAAAACAATAAAGAGGATCCATGAGAAGATGTGTTGTGTTTGGGTGAAGCTGTCTTACTGTGTGATAGATACATTGGGTTAATGGTGCTGTCTAGCTTCAGCATTTCTCCTCTTTTTTATTTTTGTCTGGATAACATGTCTATAGGTCAATATGTGATTTTTAGCCACCGTAATGTTTGGGTTTTTGGTTTTGTTTTGTTTTGCTTTTTACAAACTTGGGTGTCCTTGTTTGGTTAAAACATATATTCCTGCGGAGTTACTCTTTTTTGAGTGTGTAGCATCCTTCCCTATCTCATATGATTAGCTGTGGTTTGAAGCCTATTTTTCAGGAATTAAAATGCCTTCATTTGTTTGCTTCTTGGATCTATTTGCTTAAAATTCCATGTTCCATCCTTTTACCCTGAGATAACATTAATCCTTGGTGGTTAGGTATCTTTCTTGGATATAGCAGAAAGGTGCTTTTAGGACCCAATATATTAATCTTTGTCTTTTTATTGGGGAACTGAGAGCATTAATTTTGAGAGTTACCAATGAGCAGTCTATTGATTCCTCATCTTTTATTGACAGGTGTGCTTCCCCCTCTTTTGTTTTACAGGTTTAGAATTTCTCATTCTTTGTGTTTTCTATATGACTAACACTTCAGATTGAAGTTTGGTTTTTGTTTGCTTGTTTGTTTTTTTCTAAAGCCCTCTGTATAACTAGATTTGTAGATAGCTAGAACTTAATTATTTTATTATTATTATTATTATTATTTTCTATATTTTTATTTTCTATATTCTTTGTTTACAATCCAAAAGCTTTCCCCTTACCAGTTCCTCCCTCTCCATATGTCCCATAAGTCCTGTTCTCTCCAGCCATCTCCTATCTTTCCCCTCCCTTTTCTCTGTCCTGGTACTCCCCTACAATGCTGGATCAAGTCTTTCCAGGATTAGGGCCCTCTTCTTCCTTCTTCATGGGAATCATTTGATATACTAATTGTATCTTCAGTATTCAAAGCTTCAGGACTAATTAATATCCACTTATCAATGATTGCATTCCATGTATATTCTTTTGTGATTGTGTTACCTTGCTTAGGATATTTTCCAGATCCATCCACTTGCCTAAAAAATTCATGAATTCATTGTTTTTAATTGTTGAGTAGTAATCCATTGTGTATATATACCACATTTTCTGTAAACCCTTGAGGACATAGGCACAGGGGAAAAGTTCCTGAACAGAACACCAATAGCTTATGCTCTAAGATCAAGAATGAACAAATGGGACCTCATAAAATTACAAAGTTTCTGTAAGGCAAAGGACACTGTCAAAAGGACAAAATGGTAACCAACAAATTGGGAAAAGATCTTCACCAATCCTACATCCAATAGAGGACTAATATCCAATATATACAAAGAATTCAAGAAGTTAGACCCCAGGGAACCAAATAGCCCTATTAAAAATGGGGTACAGACCTAAACAAAGAATTTTCACCTGAAGAAGTTTGGATGGCCGAGAAGCACCTTAAGAAATGCTCAACATCATTAGCCATTAGGGAAATGCAAATCAAAACAACCCTGAGATTTCACCTCACACCAGTCAGAATAGCTAAGGTTAAAAACTCAGGAGACAGCAGGTATTGACGAGGATGTGGAGAAAGAGGAACACTCCTTCACTGCTGGTGGAATTGTAAGATGGTACAACCACTATGGAAATCAGTCTGGCGGTTCCTAAGAAAACTGGACATGACACTTCTGGAGGACCCTGCTATACCTCTCCTGGGCATATACCCAGAGGATTCCCCAGCATGCAATAAGGACACATGCTCCACTATGTTCATAGCAGCCTTATTTATAATAGGCCGAAGCTGGAAAGAACCCAGATATCCCACAACTTAATTCTTTTATTTGGTAATGTTTTTGTTTCTCCATCTATAGTGATTGATAGTTTTGATGGGTATAATAGTGTAGTCTGGCATCTATGGTCACTTAGAGTTTGTAAGTCATTTGTGAAGATTCTTTTGGTATTTAAAGCCTCCATTGTAATGTTGGGTCTTATGCTAATGGCTCTGCCTTTATATGTTACTTGGTCTTTTTCTATTGTAGCTCTTAATTATCTTTCCTTGTTCTGTGTATTTAGTGTTTTGATTATATGTCAGGGAGGATTTTTCTTCTTGTCATGACTTTGTGGTAGTGCCTTGAGCCTCTCTTCCAGATAATTTGAAATATGTGCTACATCATGAATAATTTCAGCCAAGGGCACACAATACCTCGACTTATTCCTTTTGTCTAACTGTAACTTCTATAAAGTTGGAAAATTTAGCATCCTAAATTTTAAGTAGACTTTAAATATAAATAAAATATAAGATAGCTAATATTTGATTTCATAATACTAGGTAGTCTTCATAAAAACCTTTCAATAAATTAGTTTAACCTCACTTTATTGAAATAATTAAAATTATTTTGATAATTAATAAGATTATTATTTAATGTTTTATCTTTAATTTCATTTCATAAGTAATCTAATGACTTCTATGAACCTTTATTCACCTGTCCACCACAAACCTATCTTCTTAGAAACTCAGTTGTCTACAGAAAAGGGCATAGATTGTTTGGTTAACTAAAGTCTCATTAACTTACCACATTGAATTTCTTGATTGTCCTAATTATCAGAATATTGTAGCAGACATCAGAATATTGTAGCAGATATCACACATCAGAATATTGTAGCAGATATCAGAATATTGTAGCAGATATCAGAATATTGTAGCAGACAAGCAAAGGAGTAGTTGGCAAGTGGAGCCAAGGGCAACACGCTTAGTGGCCCTAGGAGGTGAATGCTGAGGGCAGTCAACACATCTATAGTGCAATCCTGGATCCTTCTCCTCCAGCCTCAACCTGTTTTCCTCATATGGTTCTTCCTCTGCCACTTTTCATGTTGAAATGTTTATAGGGGTTTCTTGTGAAAGGTGTTTGAAAATGTAAGAATTATGTGCAGAATAAGCTCAGCTCCTCAGAGAAAAGGTGCCATAAAATCTATTACATAAATAATATATCAACTCAACACATAGTGACTTTTTCTTGTCAGAGAGCAACTTTAAACTGATTCAGAATCACTGACAAAATAAATAAGGTAAAAGAGAAACTCAATTTGCCTCACCTGATGACAAAAGACAGAAGTTTGGATTAAATAGAATTATCTATGTTCTAGCAAATGAAACAAGACAAGACGCATCATTAATATCTTTGAAAGCAAGTCTAATGATAAAAAGCTACATTCCAAACAGGTTACATTTTCTGGTTGAATATCTGTGTGTTAAAGGGAAGGTGACCAATCCAACTCTTTTTTTTTTATTCGATATAATTTATTTACATTTCAAATGATTTCCCCTTTTCTAGCCCCCCCCCCACTCCCCGAAAGTCCCGTAAGCCCCCTTCTCTTCCCCTGTCCTCCCTCCCACCCCTTCCCAGTTCCCCGTTCTGGTTTTGCCAAATACTGTTTCACTGAGTCTTTCCAGAACCAGGGACCACTCCTGCTTTCTTCTTGTATCTCATTTGATGTATGGATTATGTTTTGGGTATTCCATTTTTCTAGGTTAATAACCACTTATTAGTGAGTGCATACCATGATTCACCTTTTGAGTCTGGGTTACCTCACTTAGTATGATGTTCTCTAGCTCCATCCATTTGCCTAAGAATTTCATGAATTCATTGTTTCTAATGGCTGAATAGTACTCCATTGTGTAGATATACCACATTTTTTGTATCCACTCTTCTGTTGAGGGATACCTGGGTTCTTTCCAGCATCTGGCAATTATAAATAGGGCTGCTATGAACATAGTAGAGCATGTATCCTTATTACATGGTGGGGAATCAACAAAGTGGGAAAAGATCTTCACCAATCCTACATCAGATAGAGGGCTAATATCCAATCCAACTCTTATTAATCTGTTACCACAATTATAGAAATGGTTTGATCAATTTTAAAGAAAGCATAAACTAAATATTAGCGCCCAAAATATTAAAATATAGATATTAAATCTAGGTGGGGTAGCTGACACTTGTAATTCCAACAATTTGAAGGCTGAGGCAGGAGGATTATTATTAGTTGAATACTTGCCTCAGCTACATAGTAAATTTAGGAGAAGCTTGGAATAAATATTGAGACCCAGTTTCAAAGAAACAAAACTATATAATAATATTAATAATTTGAAAATATATAAATATAAGCAGGGTTTAAGCAATTTTCCTTTCTACAAATAGCAAAGTTTTCTGCTGTTAAAAGCATTAGTCAAGAAAGAGATACATGTCTATACAAAGATATGGAATATATCCCTCTAGAACAAATGATACAACTTTAATATAGTTCCTCATGATGCAATGACCCACAACGATAAAATTATTTTGTTTCAATTTCATGACTAATTTTGCTACTGTTGTGAATTGTAATATAAATATCTAATATACAGGATATCTAATATGTGATTCCTGTGAAAGTGTCATTTGACACTCAGATCATGAGCCATGGGTTGAGAACTAATGCTCTATAATTAAATGTTAATTATGCATATGAGTTGAAATTTTAATCTCATTATCTCTGTTTCTTTTTAACCACAATTTCACACTTGAAATATTTTTTAAATGTTTGACTCCTTGTTATTTTTGACTCTACTAGAGAAATTATGTAGTTATTGTGTTGGAACCAGATAGGCACATGGAACTTGTGGAGCAGCCTAGATATATTGACTCAAAAACTGACTTTTTACAAAAACAAACCATCCATGTTTTCCTTGTGTACTATACCTTTGGAAACATTACTTCAGCCACTTTCTAGGATTTCTTGAACCTTCTATACATGCCAGTAATATTTTGACAATTGTTTTCAGTTATTTATTAGTGAATTTAAATCAATACACAAAATGAAAAGCATTACAAACCTTCATTTAAAAAAAAACAAAGGTGATTGTTCTTCTAGAGTAATGTTTTTAGCAGTGTGTGTGTGTGTGTGTCTGTGTGTGTGTACATATACATATCTATAATTGGAAAAATGGTTAACCATGGTACATGGTCTTTGATAATCTGACTGTATCCTTATCTGTCTCCTCAAAGCCTTCAAGAGACAATGGATTTCAACTGAACCCTTTCTTTTTATTATTCGACATTGTTTTTTCTTCTCTTTGGGAAGATTGAGTTTGCCAAGATTTGGCATATCTCACAATGTTTTCTTGCATAAATGCTACAATAAAAAAAGATTTTCTGTTCTTTTGATTTTGGTAGATATCAAAACAAAAAAAATCACAATAAATATAAAACATTCAAACATTATAAATATGAAAGCCGAATTTGCTGAGAAGGCAGAATTGGGGATCCCTGCAGCTTGTTGGCAAGTGGCAGATGCCACATCTCAAAGGGTATACTGGAAATTCATAGGAGACTCTGGGATTCACATATGCACATGTACACATTGTGCATGTGTGCAGCTACACATCGCCCACACACCTATGCATATACAAGCCAAAGCACTCTCTCCTCCCTTTTCCCTACCTCTCCCTCATATACACATACACCATAACAAAGAAGAGTATTCAGAACAGTTTCACAGAAAAATAAATATGCATATAGAATAGGAAAACATCAAGAATCTCTTCAATAGTTAAATGCTAGGTTTTATAATGTGTGATTTATTCTCTCATTACACATGCACATAGTTGTCGTCATTAAGATATCAATATGCCTTCCCTGTGCATATGTATGACCTCTGACAGAGATAGGCAGTAAAAAAAGAGATGTAATCAGGTTAATTATTCAAATAAATAACTAGACTTTGGGTGCAATAAGGTATGAAGTTCAAGCTCATTGTTTAGAATTCCACATGTTGAAAAAAGTATGTTTTTTAAAATGACAGTCTCTACATTCAATGATTATACATTTAGAATAGCCATTCTGGCTCTTCCTGGCACCAACTATGCCCCTTCACTGAGTTCACCAGTCCTAAAGATAGCACTGCCAGCATGTCTGATAAACAAGCCCACAAAATTTCAGACATCAGACTAGCTACATGTGGACAAAAGACTCTGGACATAGCCAAGAATGAAATGTCATTTTGCTCCATTTGCAGGAAATGTGCTTGACCTCCAAACCACTGAAGATTCTTCTATGGCTGGCTGGCTGCACATGTCTGTAGTGTCTGCTGCCCAGGATACTGAGATGCAGTGGTCCAACTGCAATATCTTCTCTAATCAGGACCATGCAGCAGCTGCCATTTCCAAGCCCACCATTCCAGTGTAGGCTTGGAAGGGAAAAACAGACAAAGAGTAAATGCAGTACTTCAAAGATGAACCCCAATCGTGGTGACCTTACCAACCTTCTCCATCTCAAGTGCCCACAGCTTCTAGGAGACATCCAAGTCATCTCTGAGGAAACAATGACTAGGGTCCATAACTTCCACAAGATGATAGTCAATGATATACTGAAGGTACCTGCTATTGATGTAAATGATCCCATCACCAAGTGCAAGTTTGACAACTTCTATGGCCATCTATTTAGTGCCACATACAAGTGGCATTAAATGATCACAAACACAATGATTGTGGACAAGGTGGCAGTGGCAGCAGGCTGTGGTGATATGGGCATCGGATGTGCACAGGCCTTAAGGAGTTTCAGGACCTAAGTCATCATCACCAAGATTTTGACCCCATCATTTTGGTTGCCATGGAGGTCTGTGAGATAGCAACCATGAACAAAGCCTGTAAGGAGGGCAACATCTTTGTCAGCACCACAGGCTGTGTTGATATCCTGTTTGGGCATCACTTTGAACAAAAGAAGGGTGATATCATTGTGTGTAGCATTCGACATTTCTTTCCATTAATTTATTTATTTATTCACTTTACATCCATATTATTGGCCCCTCCTCCCAGTCCTCCCTCACACACTCTCTTCCCCATTCCTGATCCCCTTATCCTCTGAGGGTGCCCCCCCTCCACATTTCCCCAAATCCTGTCACATCAAGTCACTCCAAAGCTAGGCGTGTCTTCTCCAACTGAGTCCAGGCAAGGAAACCCAGTTAGAGCAACAGGATTCACAAACTGGCAACAGCTTTAGGAACATCCCCCACTCCAGTTGTTGGGGGACCAACATGAAGATAGAGATGTATATCTGCTAGAAATATGTGAGGTGCCTAGGCCCACCCTAGGTGTATGGTCTTTTGTTGGTGGTTCGGTCTCTGAGAGTCTCCAAGGATCCAAGTTGGATGACTCTATCAGTCTTCCTGTGGTGTTCCTATCCCTTCCAGTGACCTTGATCCTTTCCCCAACTCTTCCATAAGACTCACTGAGCACTGTACAGTGTTTGACTGTGGGCCTCTGTCTGTTTCAAATATTGAACATTTTGATGTGAAGTGGTTGACCAAGAATACTATGTCAAAAGTGAACATCAGGCCCCAGGTGGACCACCACTGGCTGAAGAATAGGCACTGAATTATCCTGCTAATTGAGGAACTACTTATCAACCTCAGTTGTTCCATGGGCTATCCCAGCTTTGTAATGAGCAAATCCTTCACAAATCAGATGATGGCACAAATTGAGCTGTGGGTCCATCCAGACAAGTACTCAGTTAGGGTTCACTTCCTAAGTCTAATACACAATTTGTGCAAAAGAGTATGCTTCAAAAGCATGCAAATTAGGAACTTTTCTCCACACTAATAAGGAACATGCCAATAAAGAAACCAGAAAAAAATAAACCTGTTTATAGTTAGTCCCATAAAACTATGACAAGAAATAAATGTAACAAAAGAGGTGAAAGATTTAAACAATGAGAACAAAAACTGAAGACAATACAACATGGAGAGCCCCCATCAATTTGTTGAATATCCAGAAATAACAATAAAAAATACTAATAATATAAAATAGGTTGTTAGAAAAATCTACAGATATAACACTATCTCCATGCAAAGTCTGATGTTGTTTTGTTTTTGTTTTGTTTTGTTTTGTTTTTCACAGAACAAGGAAAAATACTAGGGTCACTCTGAGAACATGAAAGATCAGAAACAGCCACAGAAAGGTGGCTAACCAGAAAAACATTATGCTGAAGATACCATAATGCCTGACCTCACACCTTACCACAGAGCCACAGTATCAAACACAGCTGAAGATCAGTACAAAAACAATGAAGAAGTGAACAATGGATGCAGAAATAAAAACAAGCACAGTCATCTAATACGTCAGAATATACATTGGATAGGGAGAGTGGCTCTTCAAAAAAATTGCTTGGAAATTTGCATATAAAATGAAGTTAAATCCATAATTTACATCTTGGACTAAAGTAAATTCAACGGGACTAGAAACTTTACTATAAAACCAAAGAATGTGAATCTTTTAAATAAAAATACAGGAGAAGTACATGAAGACATAGGCAGAAGCAAGAATTTTCTGGAAAAAAAGACACTAATAATACAGGAAATTATCTTAGAACTAGTAGAGTTCCGTGAAATTAAAAATCTCTTCACAGAAAAAAAAATCAGTCATTACTGTGAAAAGGCTCCAGGAAAAAGTTCTAAAAAGGAATTAATACCTGTAATCTATATAGAATCCCAAGTATTCACTCTAAAGCCAAAATCATGCCATTAATAAATGGGTTAATGAGTTTAATAGACATTTCTAAAAGGAAGAAATATATGAGGCTAATAAATGTTTGAAAATATTTTAATATCTTTATCCTTCAGAGAAATGCAAACGGAAATTACCATGCTATTCCACCTCATTCCAGGCAGAATGGCTATCATAAAAATGATAACAAATATGAATAAAGATAAAGGAGAACAGAAATATGCTATAGGTCGGATGGAGACTTGTCCTAGTCAGGGTTTCTATTCCTGCACAAAACATCATGACCAAGAAGCAAGTCGGGGAGGAAAGGGTTTATTCAACTTACACTTCCATATTGCTGCTTATCATCAAAGGAAGTCAGGACAAGAGCTCACACAGGGCAGGAACTTGCTAGCAGGAGCTGATGCAGAGGCCATGGTGGGGTGATGCTTACTGGATTGCTTCACCTGGCTTGCTCAGCTTGCTTTCTTATAGAACCCAGCACTGCCACCACAGGGATGGCACTTCCCACCTTGATCACTGAGAAAAATGTCTTACAGCTGGATCTCATGGAGGCATCTCCTCAAGAGAGACTCCTTTCTTTGTGATAACCAGCTTGTGTCAGGTTGACACACAAAACCAACCAGTACAAGATTAATGAAGCAGCTACTGAAAGCAGTAGGCAGGATCCTCAAAATTAAAAGTAGAACTATCATATGATAGAGCTGCATAACTTGTGTGTATAGCTAAAGGCGTCTAAGTCAGAATACCAGAGTGATAACAACATATCCACACCTACTGCTACACTACCCACAATAGCTATGTTGAAGCCAGGCTAGTAGTTGATGAGCAGATGAATAAATGAATTCTATACATATTTATAGTGAGGATTTTATTCATCTATAAAGAAGCACAAATTCTGAAACTTTCAGGAAAATGAATAGAATTGTAGATCTTAATCTTAACTTAATCCTAGACTTAGAAAAACGAAATCGTATTTTTTTTCTCATGAGCAAAATCTATATTTAAAACTTAAGTGTATGTATGTATGTATATGTGTATATACGTACATATGTATATATGTATGTAGTATGCAGACCTCTGCAGGGGGATAGGGTGTAAATGTAGACAACAGCCTGTGATATGTGAGAAAGAGAGTCTAGAGAAAGGCAAGAACACGAGATAAAATATGTGATATTTTAGGTGAAGGTGAGACTGTTGTGGGAAACGGTATGAACAAGAGTGGGAAGAACCCCCTCGTGGGGGCTCAGAAAAGAGCACAGTCTAAAGGGGGGGTTGAACGTTTTGAAAACAGCCGAAGTCTGGGATAGCAAAGAGAAACAGTGCTTTTTTAGACGTGGGAGAACCACTACACTCGTGAACGCAAACGTGGCAATGAACACGTAGCAGCTGTGGTCGCCCCTACAAGGTGAAGCCAATCAATAAGCCATCACCGAGGAGTAAGTGGCTTCTTCCGTGCCCACGATCTGAGGCGCTATTGATAGTTGATGGCAGGAAGAGGAGGGAAAGTGACTTTTCTTTAGCGGTGTGGTCACTGGGAGGTCGACCATGCTCCAGGGGATGACCCTGGACCCTGGACCCGTACATAAATAGGCGGCACAAACTGAGTAGAGTGGAACGTTTTTAACATAGAGAATTGAGTTAGGAAGGGGAGAAGAGAAGCTTGGGGGTCTCTGCAGAGGGAGGTGAGCACTATTGTGTGCATTTGTGCACGCGCGTGCACGCGCGTGTGTGTTCCCATCTGTCTATCTGCCTCTGCTGGTGTGGTGTGTAAATGAAACTCTCAACATGAAACACACTACTTTGTATAGTAACTGAAAACTTAATTTATATTTTATTAAGTGAAAAAAATCTCACTGAAGCAGCATATCCTTTTCAAAGAAAAGTGATCAAAAATGATCAATTCCCAATGGTGGGAATTGTCTAAGTGATACCCATGCATACATTCTATCCAGGCAAATAGTCCTCCCTCTGTCCTCATAATCTTCACTGATCTAGATTCCACTGACAGACCTTTAGAAAAACACATAGACATAGAGTCCTTAAAAATGCAACATTTTCATGAATGGTGTAGGAAAGACAGCCACAGTTAAGGAATAATATTGTAAAATAATCATTTCTCAGTATATAGTTCTGACTGGGCAGGAACTAGATATATTGTCCAAGCTGACCTCAAGCTTATAGCAATCCTTTTGATTTAAGCAAGTGTTATTATGGGTGTTTTATCGCCAGGGGTCTACCAGCCCCGGTGTGGTCTTCTTTTCTGTTGTGGGTTCCTCTGGAGGTAGAGGACAGGGAAGAGCATCGTGTTGTCTTACGAGATACTCAGGGTTGCCGTATAATAATAAAAAGTTTACTTATCTAAGTCTAAGTTACTGTGCTATTGTAGCTGACCTGTCTTCTGTGCTCCTCTGAGGCCAGAAACTGCAGTCTCTGGTAGCACCTCATCCAAAAACAGCATTTGTTCAGTCTCAGCAGGAACTGCTCAGCTCTAACTTTCAGCCTGGTAGTTGAAAAGGAAGAAAAAGGGACACTTTCAAAAGTGAATTTAGTGTTTATTTCTAAGTTGTAATAGGTTTCTTTTTAGAGCTCTCTAAGAAAAGGGGGAAAGGTGGAAAGATCATAATCAGAGCAAGGGAAATTCGCACTCCTCTCTTTGTCCTCCGGCACTTATGTTTCAGAATGCGTGATCACATTTATTAAAATCTTCATCACAGGTTTGCACATAAATTCAAATCATAAACCAAATAGAAGTTTACAACAGAGAATGTTTACATGTGTATCCATTAGGCCTATGAGACCGATGGGGAGGGAGGCACCAGGAAAGGGGAAAGCATTCAGAATGTAAACAAAGAATATAGAAAATTAAAAAAAATGAGATAGGAGATGATTTAAGTATATTAGATGAAAAATATTTAATAAAATAACTATAAAAACAAACAAACAAAGAGAATCAATTGTGTTAACATACGCAAAGGTTGGTTGTTTGGTTCGGTTTGGTTTGACTTGGGTTGGGTTGGGTTGGGTTGGGTTGGGTTGGGTTGGGTTGGGTTGTTGTTGCTATTGTTTTGTTTTGTTTCTTGTTTGTTTGTTTGTTTGGGATGGTTGTATGTATATTAGACAGCTTCCTCCCAGAGAAGAATTATTCAGAAAGCTGTTGAAGGATTCCAAGTCACTTGTTTACTTTGGAAGATATCATCCATCATAATGTCATCATAGGACTTTGCTAAGGGGCCAGCAATTTAGGTGTGGACAGAGTGAGTCTAGTTGGTTTCTCTGTGTGCTTTTGGGAAATCAATTGATTCCTTTGTTTTTTAAATAAGTCTGTGTGTATAATATATACAATATGGTGCTATAACCCATATAGAGATTGCCATATTAAAAAAAAAAGACTCATTTTCTGGCTAAACATTCGTCACCTGTCACAGCTCCACAGGTTCATGGAGAGTTAAAATCCATAGCAAATTATTAGTGAAGTTTTATATAGATAAAACCAGTCAATAGTTTATCTTCTGCTCTAGTTTGTATAATAAATTGTAGTTCCCCATTTTTTATGACCTTTGGTTAATTGTTTTGCGACCTCTTGGAATGTACTCTTGAGTAGTAGAAGCAATTAACTGGTGACAGAGACTGGCAGAGATCTCACTGCAGATGTGACTCTCAGAAAGGACCTCAGCAGTCCCACTATAAAAGAGCTTGATAAATACTAACAGAATTCTAGGAATTCTTATAGGATCATCATAAAGAATTGGGAAGCTATCTATTTGTTTATACAGCAACACTACAAGATAGTTCACAGTTCTGCAGAGATCAGCTCAAAAGGGTGGGTTAATGGCTAGTAATTTTACATATGTTTAATAATAACAGGAAAAGCATATTAATAGATGGAGCCTTTCCTAAAATGATTTTCTCCTGGGCTTCGCCTAAGGAAGCAAATCTGTTGTGGATTATTTATTACTCCAAAGCAGACGCATCTCAGATAGATCACCTGCTAGTTATTAGTTTGTCCTATGATGGCCCCTGGCCCATTATTATATTCACCTAGGAGTCTTTATTTTTAACAAATTAAAATATCAAAGGCTTCACCTGCATTTTGGGTATAGTAATACCCATTCCTCAGAATGGCTAGCAGGCGTGCATGTGCATGGGAGTGAGCAGCACTAGAGCTCGGAATATATCAAAGGGTTCATCAGTATAACGTGTATTTGCACTGGCGCAAAATTGTATTTCTCTCAAGACACAATGAGTTTCCACATTGGAAATATTCAAGAATCAGCTAAAACCTTAAAGGTATCAAACTAGATTTTTGGGGGGCAGTGCAAGGGACTGTTTGTTTGGTTTGGTTTTAGAATTTGTTAAACTTCAGATTTTCTGTATTTTTATACCATTCATGTTAAAGACACAAGTAATAGGAGCTGAAGAGAGGCTCAACAGCACTAGCTCCTCTTATACAGGACCCAAGTTCAATTCTCAGGACCACCAAAACAGCTTGCAACCATCAATAGACCTAATTTTAGAAAATCCAGTGGCATCCTTTGGCCTCTGCAGACACACAGAATACATGTGACAGGGAGACACACATTCAGTCAAAATATCCCCGCATAAAATAATAGATTAAAATTAATATTTTAAAAAGATAGGAGACATACATAGATGTTAGTTATTTGGTCCAGGGCAAGCAGTAACAAAGTAAAGCCCAAATCTTCAGACCACAAAATGAGCTGAACTTGGAAAAATTGTCACACGTTTTCTCTAGTGAAAGTTTCTGAAAGGAATTTGTGCAGCAGGTGCTTATTAAAGTCAGTCCCTGACAGTTCATTATGCATCTGGCTGACCCAGTGAGGCCAACAAGCAACTGGAAATACAGAAATGCAATGACAGATCTACACACCGCACTACGGGACCCATAGACAGACACTGAGTGAGGAGTGTATTGCAAATAGGTGACATTTCAATAATGCATTCTTTTAAAGTAGCATCAAGAAAGGAAAACCTTTACTGCTTTGCCTTGAAATGTCAGCGTGCTGCTTTGGGGATTTGCTGAACTCCTTACCCTGCTGAACTCTTAACCTCCATTGATCTGAAGTTCTTATTCTAAGAAAAAGAAAGAAAGAAAAAAGAAGGAAGAAAGAAAAGAGAGGAAAGGAAAAGAAAAGAGAAGAAAGGAAAGGAATGGAAAGGAAAAAAGAAAAGAAAAGAAAAGAAAAAAGAAAAGGAGAGATACCCTTCTCTTACAAACTCAGGAGAAACAGATACATAAATTACAGATTATCTGATTTTTAAAACTGAAGTAGCTATCTATACCTTGTCCAATATAGGCAACCTGACAGTTTTTCATCCTTTCTAACAATCTCAGAATTATCATTTTGCAATGAGATTAGGGCTGGTTCATGTTTAGAAAATAGATGAAGATGTGAGGGTGGGAGAGAGCTGGCTTTTCTTGGTAAAAGGCTCCTTCTGTCCACTGTGTGTCAAAGCTATCATCTAACGACACTGAAATGTCACATAGTCCAAAAAATCTGATCACCTCCGATGAAAATGGCTAAGTAGAATATATGA
Organism: Apodemus sylvaticus; assembly: GCF_947179515.1. Lineage (NCBI taxonomy): Eukaryota > Metazoa > Chordata > Mammalia > Rodentia > Muridae > Apodemus > Apodemus sylvaticus. The sequence goes on from NC_067480.1 coordinate 19,662,040, forward strand.
GGCTGCAGGATGTATGTCAATACTGATCAAGTTTCTGTCCTAAAATGAATACTTCCTGTCTTCCTAAAATAAAGTATTTCCTGGTTTTCTTCTCCAGGCTTTAAGATTTCTTTTGTGCAAAGAAAAGGCACAGAACTTTATGACTTAAATACACATAACGTGAAACAATGTAACATGTGCGTCACACATCGCTCATTTCCCCGGTCCCCACTCGTGATTGACAGAATACAGTGCACTGTAGTAACTGTGGTTCCACAATGTACACGAACCCTCTAAGCTGGTTCTTCATGTTTACTAACTTGCATCCTTCTCCCCATTTCTTTCCCCACCCCAATCCTAGTAATCATCCTTTAATTTTTCTTGCTACACATGTATATAAACTTGCCTTTGTTTAAGATTCCAAATAAATATAAGATCCTGAAATAACTCGCTGGGCTGTGTGTCTTCCTTGCCGCTGGGGTGCCTGGAGCACCTCAGGCTCACCTCTCAGGGGAGGCAGAGCACAATCCTGAATGGGGCACCTCAGTCCCTGTTTTTCTGGATGGGAAACTGTGGAGTCTGGGACAGTTTCTGCAGTCTCCAGTCTCCTGTGTACCCAGGCACCGCTGGCATACTGCTGGGTTTGGGGTTGGAAACAGGGCTGCCTGCCTGTCTGCTTCCCTCGAGTTGTCCTCTTGCCAGGCAGGAGTGGGGGAAGGGTGAGCCTGGGACAGAGGTTTGGTTCTGAGTGCATAGAGTACACAGGGGCAGGAAGAGAGAAGGCCTTCTCTGGGAGATTTAGGGGCCACTCTTTGCTCCAAGGCCATCCTTGATGAAGAGACAGTCTGTGCTTGCAACTGCTTTTTTTGATGGTGGATGCAAATGCCTTACTCAGGTTGAACTTTTGGGGGAAGGAATGCCCAGGAAGAAAGGCTCATTGGCTGAACACTCAGAGACCTCATTAGCATGAAGAATCCCAGGTTTTCATACTATTTGACTTTTTGCCAAGGTCCTCTCAGTGGGGTGTCAGTGGTTATCTGTTGAAGATCAGATCAGAAAGAGGCAGGCAGGGAGCTGCCCTCCACCTCCTACCATTCTCAATTCTGAGATTTAAGAGGTTTGGGCACACTCAACCTTACCAGTTCTTCTGTCTGGTGGCACGGTCTGCTTGCCCCACAATAACTTTCTTTCTCTACATCATTTCATTTAGCATAATGCTTCCCAGATCTACCTATACTGTACCAATTCGTAAGATGTATTACTTCATGTATTCCTCTGTGTGTGTGTGTGTGTGTATACTTATGCAAGCACATACTTAATAGTTTCTTTATCGACCCTATTCGTCAAATGAAACCGATCTAGTTTCCAGGATCTTCACATTTGAATAATTCTCTAATGAATGTCAAAGCGTAGAAGTGCTTAAAGAAGTAGTAGAGGTTTTTTTGTTTTTGTTTTTGTTTTTTCATGTAATACCCAGGAAATATGGGTTCATATGGTTATTCTTTTGTTCACTTCATTAGGTGAACACTCTGTTTTCTGAGATGATTATTGACAATACCACACTGGTTTTATTATTATAACTCTGTAATACAATTTAAGCTCAAGGATGGTGATACTTCCAGCAGTGTTTTGGATTGTTTGTTTGTTTTTGTTTTGTTTATTCAGAATTGTTGTAGTTATTCAGGGATTTTTGTGTTCCCATATAAAGCTGAGAATTGCCCTTTTAAGATCTCTGAAAAATGTGCTGAAATTTGGACGGGGCTTGCATTGATTTTGTAGATTGCTTTGATAGACTAGTCGTGAGTACTACATTAATCCTACCATATTAATATATTATAATATTTTTACTATATTAATCCATGAGTATGGGAAAATTTTCCATTTCTAATATCTTCTTCAATTTCTTCAAATAATTAAAGTTTTTATCATACAGGTCTTTCACTTACTTAGAGTTATCCCAAAATATTTTATATTATTTGAGACTTTTGTAAAAAGTCTTGCTCCCTGATTTCTCAGTACATTTGTTATTTGTTCATAGAAAGACATCAAGGCTACTGGTTGTTGTGACTTAATTTTGTATCCAGCTGTTTTTCTGAAAGTGTTTATCAGCTTTTTGAGTTCCCTGATGGAAAATTTTAGGGTAACATTAATACTATTATATCATCTAAAAATAAAACTACTTTGACTTCTACCTAATTTATGCCCCTTACTCTCCTTTGATTGTCTTTTTGCTCTAGCTACGACTTCAAGTCTGTACTAAGTACGGAAAGAGTGGTCAACCTTGCTGTCTTGTTTCTGATTTGAGTGAAATTGCTATGAGTTTCCCTCGATTTAAGTTAATATTGGCTATAAGCTTGCTGTGAACTGACTTTATTATGTTGAAGTAAGTCCCTTGTATCTCTAACCCTCTAGGACTTTTATCATGAAGGGATGTTAAATTTGTCAAAGGCCTTTTTACATCTAATAAGATGAACATGTCTTTTTGTCTTTCAGTTGGTTTATTGTAATGATTTACAAGAAAATGACCCCCCCAAGAGCTCATATATTTAAATCCTTAATCATCAGGGAGTGATACTGTTTAAAAGGAATATGAGGTGTGGCCTTCTTGGAGAAAGTGCATCACTGTGCATGGGCTTTAAAACTTCAAAAACCCACACCAGGCACTCTTTGCCTCTCTCTGCATGTGGATCAGGACTTACCTCTCAACTACTTTTCCAGTGACATATGTGCTGTCATGCTGTCAGCTATGATGATCATGGACTGGCCTCTTAAACTTTAAGCCAGCCCCCAGTTAAATGTTTCCTTTTCTAAGAGTTTCCTTGTCATTGTGTCTCTTTCCAGAAATAAAATATTCAAGACGTTTATATGATGGATTATTTTGATCATGAGAAAACTAAAGAAAATATTTATGAGTATCATTAAATCAGAATATCAAAAGGTATAAATCTAAAAACTAAGTAACAAAGTCAAATCAACTAATTTAAAATGGCAAAACATCAGAATAGTATTACAATTTATGAACACAAGATTTTTATTTACTCACTGGTTAATGAATATTTTAGTTATTTCTTCTTTGTAGGTTACAACTAACAATGTTATGTAAACATTCATATATGTTTCACAGTAGGCATGTTTCTATTTTACCAAAGTATGTAACAGGAAATCAAATTACTTAGATATAAGACTGAATTTAATATATTGAAGAATTGCCATACTTTTGAAGAATGATTGTGGCATTTTATATTTCTATGTAGAATATAATTCGAATTATATCCTCTTCTACATTTTAACATTCATATTTTCAATAAATTAGTAAAACATTTTCATCTGCCCCATCTTTTTTTTTAATGTACATACATTTTCAGTTTTAGAACTTCAGAATTAGGGGAAAGCATTAATATGGAAGGCAAAATAGTGAAAAAAATTAAACTATAAAAATTAAAATCACATTTCTCGAGTAAGGCAAATTTCACAGATAAAGAAATCTATACTTGAGTCATACAAGTACAGTTAGAATAGCGTTGGTAGGTATGGACTCTAATAATGAATACTTTTTTTAAAAGTATTGTGGAAGCTGTGTTTCAGAAAATGACTTATTTTTACTTAAGTGGAGGAAGCATCTCTAGGTCTGTAAGATTAGTTGTACAAACGAATCGAGGTGGAGCATCTAGGCGGTCCAGAGCAGTAACGGTCCAGGAGAAAAGCTGGACATTTGGCTGATGTAATTGGAAGCGAACAACAAGGAGCTGTGAAGAGCCACAAGCACAGTCTTTTCTTCCTCACAATGGAGAGATTTAAAGTGGAATCTTGGTCCAAATTTTTGAGCATTTGGAAATCTCTGATGCAGTGAGAAGGAAGCAGGTGGCAAGGTTAAAGCATGGGTCAAAATGATGATTTAACTGCAGTTTTGAAAAATTACTGGAGGCAGGCAAGACTCTGGGCTGCAAGTGAAAAGATTTAAAGCAGGCCAGGTGGAAGATGCTGGCTCTGAGTCTTGGCAGCTCGTGTGCTTAGTTAAAAGAATGACTGATAAAAGTCTAAATATTATTAACAAGCTGATTGGGAAATATTTACAGTAGAATAGATGGGGAATTCTTGTGAGGACCAGCCTTCAGTTCTCTGTTGTGTCCAGCCTTTATAAAGACTGATGAGAAAGTTAAGGAAATCAATTTAGATGATTAAAGAAGCGCTCTCCTTCCAGCAACCAGACTCGGCCTATTGTCGCCAAATGTCCACGCTGATAGACATCAGTTGGCAGCAACAAGGAAATGTCTTTTACAGAACAGAAGGTTTTTCAAAGACCATTCAGTCAAGCAAATGGCTACCTCATTAACCAAACTGGGATCCATTCCAAAAGTTTACAAAATAATTGTATTCAACACCTACATCCAAAGCCTCTTTCGTGGGCTTTCTCTCCTTTTCTCTCTTCATTAAAACAGCCCACCATTTTACTAGGTGGTTGTTTAGCACACCTTGGTTTTCTGTTCTAGACAAAGCATGACTGACAGTGATAAAGAAAATTATATATTAATTCTCACCACAAACAACAAATAAATGAAAAAGACATGTTCAGATGTCCCATGCCTTCATAGAGATTGGGATTTGAATTCCAAGCTATTCATTTAAATGAATTCACTGCATCCTTTGTTTAGCTGTGTATGCAAGCTGAACCAGTCAGATTGCAGAAGACATATAATTACCACATTCGCTCTAATTCTAAAAATCACTTTGATTCCTTTCTGCATGACTTCAAATGACATTGTACTTTATTCAGTCTCCAGTCTACTCATTTAAATATAAATGTTGATGTTGATAGCTGGATAGATAGATAGATAGATAGATAGATAGATAGATAGATAGATGGTAGGTAGATAGTAGATAGATAGCAGATAGATAGATGATAGATACATAGATAGATAGATAGATAGATAGATAGATAGATAGATAGATAGATAGATGGTAGACAGATGATAGACAGACAGACAGTCCCCTATTCCTTTCTTGAAAAATAAAAAACTATGGTTGCTTGTTGTTTTTATAGTGGACCAGCCTAAGGTGCCTTTTCCTGGACTTCCTTCACATCTAAATAAATGGATCCTTTTATTTCCTTATGTTCCTTGTGGTCTCCTCTCTTTTTTCCTGTTTCTTATGATGTTCAAGGATCAGAAAATCATCTATGAGCTCCTATTTCAGAGTGAGTCTACCCAACTCACAACCAAATGCACCCATGTTTGGCTTTAAGTCTTCTCATCTTTGCTTTGTGAGTGGATCTTAGTATTCAGATTTGGGATTTTGGTTCGCTTTTGGTTTGGTTTTGGTTTTAGTGGTGTTTAAACTTATCATACTGGAAAAAATTCCAGATAAGTCAGAACAGTAATTTTCCAAGAAAATAATCCCGAAAATGCCAATGCACTGTGACAGACCACTCTGGAGATAGTTTGATAAGCCACAAATGAGTGTCTATTCCCTTTCTTCATCAGATCACCTCAGATGTAAGCACCAAATCTCAAAACAGCAGATCCTAAGAGGCTAAATTTCAGGAGTCATTCATCACAGCATTAGGTAATTCCTGAGCCTTGAGATGATTGATGTGTTTAATTTAAACCAGCCTGGGAACATAGGCTATTCCCGGGAAGTGGGGGCAGGGTGAGTGGGGGAGGTGAAGGAAGACGGTTCACATGAAGCAGTTTTCTCTCCCAAGCTTTCCTGAACACACCTTTAAACAAAACCAAAAACACAGAATTGTGCCAATTGCCACCGTATTTCACAATTTCCATAACTTCCGTGGTTTTCTTCTATATGAGTGAGAAAAAAAAAAGCTGTTTCAACTCTTACTTCATAAGGAGCTTGCTTTTCATGATTAATAATGACTTTTATAGAAAAGTCACATCAGTGTTTAATGACAGAGAATGCAGTGCTCTGAATGAGTTAGAATTCCACTTACAACAAGCGACAAGATGTCATTGAGCTACTGATATTCAGTACATGGACACTGCTTTAATCTCCATGTTCAAGGAAACATACATGGAAAATGCTGGATTGGAAACATGTGTTACAAAAACAAAGCCTGTGGTATGGCTGTCTGGGACTCACTGTTTACAGGAGAGCCTTTCTCTGCTCGAATGTAATGTAAAAATAAGATGTCACTAGCGCTAACAGCTGTCATAACTATGTATGTGCTGCTCAGTTTAAGAAATAGTATGACAGTATCTGTGAATCCCATGCTTTCTCTCCTCTCCCAGGGATAACCATGTCCCTGATTTTCACCTTGTCTTTCACTTCTTTCCAAACTACAAATAAGCATAATCTAAATGTCATATTGTTAAATTTCCATGAACTTTAAAATGTGTTTTATGTAATTTTATCAGCTTTGTTTATATAATTAATGTATCTGTGTGTTCATGTGTGTCTGTGTGTGTGTGTGTGTTTGAGAGAGAGAGACAGACAGAGACAGAGACAGACAAAGGCAGAGAGACAAAGAGCATGCACTATATTATGACACACATATAGATGTCTGCAGACAACTTGAGGTAGAGAACTTGGTTCTCTCCTTTACTTCTCTCATTCTGGGGGATGACATCCACCTTGATGACAAGTGCCTTTATCTCCTGAGCCTTCTCACCAGCTCAATCATTATCGGCTTCACTTAGACATAGTTATATTTTAGACATGCATATGTTTAATGTTATATTTCTGATAAATCGAGACATACGCATTTGCACATGATACCATAACTACACACAGGGGAACAAGCGCGTCAGTCTCAAGTAATTTTCTCATCAATGCAACAAAGCATCAGACAGAAATGTGAGAAACAAAGGACTTCCCCTAGCCAGAGCTTACAGTGCGCAGGAATAGCTTCACCCTAGAGCGGCTCCTTTGATGATGGCGAGACCTTACTGAGAAGTAAGGCTCATTGACATCTTGGTGGATCAGGAAACAGAGCATGGGCCAGAACAGGAAGTAGATAGCTCTTACAAGCACTATTGCCCCACCCCAGCAACTCATTTCTGCTAGTGAGGCCACTTTGTAGGGGATCCATGAGGTCTTCAAGGAACACTGGCAGCTGACACCGAATGTTCAAATAAATATATGAGCCCATTGGGAGATTGGAACTGTAACAGCATCTGTCAAGCCCCAATATTTGTGTCTTTTTGCACTAATGATAAAAACCTTTAAATGATATAAACTTCTGTGAATTTTTAAATGCACCTTTTCTTAATTATCAGTACCTTGCTTTATAGCAAATCTCTAAAACGTTTTTATCTTGTGTAAGCAAACAGTCAAACATAGAACACCAATTCTCCATTTCCTTCACTTTTATAGGCCCTCGAGAAGCAATCATCCCCTCTTTGTTTCTGTGGGTTTAATCATTCTTACAAGTGGAATTTTGAGTTTCTTCTACGAGCAGCCTATGATTTTAATGTATTATATCCCAGGTTTATGTATGTTGTTGCAGATGGCAAGACTCTTCTTCTTGTTCACGTTGAATAACATTCTCCTATGTAGTAATATCACACGTTCTTTATCCATTTTCCTCTTAATGTACATTTGGTGTATGCCCATATACTATCCATTGTAAACAGCTACATATTAACTCCAGGACCAGCCCGGGCTGAATGAGACTCCTGTTGGAAAAAAAAAAGAAAATCTTAAAAGTATTAGTGGTTCAAGGAAAATCAGAAGAACAGGGCATTTAGATAAATGCACTTAGATTCCTCTCCATTGTCAAAGGTTGGCCTAAATACACACCTCCTCCCTGAATATCATGGCTGCCTTAATCATTTGGCATTACCTTTATGCACAATAGAAACAAGTCCCAGGAGGCAGATGGATTTTTAATGATAGAAGTTATAATAGATGCTACCTTTAAAAACCAACATGAAAAAGAGGGAGGAAAATTGATACATTCATAATCCAGAGAACATGGGAGAAAATAACTCAGCAGCAATGCCTTAATGAAGTGTAATCAGTGTGTTTACGCTCACATCTTTCTGACTAATTCAGAAACAGCGACAAAAAATGATAACTGTGTGCAAAACTGCTATTGGATAGTATTAAAGATGCCATTATAAAAAGTATTCCTCATTTCTCTGAAAAGCACATGTAAATCCAAAGGGACTTAAGGCGGTTTTTTGCTATTTTCTTTTTACTGAAAAATAGATTTTCTTTCCCATACAGTATACTCTAATTATGGTTTTCGCTCCCCCAACTCATTTCAAATCCTGCTCACTCCCCCGCCCACCCTAATTCACACTCTTACTCTCTCATTAGAATACAAAGATCCACCTAAAAATAATAATAAAATACAATAAAATAAGAACAAGCAAGGCAAATAGGACAAAATGAAGGAATAGAAAAAAATAAGAAATGCATAAGAAACAGTTACTGACGGTGGGAAGCACACATTAATAAACACATAGAAAACCCATTTAAATGAGACAACAACAGCAAAAGCATGACACATAAGAAAAAATAACCTCAAAACATTATGAGACAAAAACCCTCCAAAAAGACCATTGAGTTCATTCTGTATTGGTCATCCACTGCGGGACATGGGACCAACCCTTAATTGAGGCTTGTATTCTTAGTGAGATCTTGTTGGAGAAAACTAATTCTTCATTTGTGCGAGCTTATCCATTGGAGATAGCTTCTTGAAGAATTAGGGCTTGGGTCTACTTCCTCTGTCAGCATTGGGATCCCAGCAGGCTTAGGCCTGTAGAGGCCTCATGAAGGGTCATGGCTTCCAGTCCCTGTGTGTTTGTATGTGCATCAGTCCTGTGGTGTCTAGAAGGCATTGTTTCCTTGTCATCCTCCATCACCACCGGCTCTTACCATCATTTTGCCTCCTATTCAGCAAAGCCTCCTGAACCCTAGCATGGAAGGATTTGAAGGAAACATCCTACTTAGGACTGAATGTTCCAAGGTTTCTCCCTCTGTCTACATTGTTCATACTTGAGTCATAACCTACAAGTATTTGTTCCTGTTAACTTCAGAAGGAAGGCCCTCTGTGATGGGTGAGCAAGGTGCTGGTCTATGATCCACATGTGCCAACCAGTTCAAAGTTATCCCCCACTTTCTCCTCCATCCAATTCAGTGTATCTGGACTTAGGGTAAGGTCCTTGATCCATTTGGATAAGTATGGACCAACTTGGATTCTTCTACATGCAGGCACCCAGTGTGTCCATTTGTTATAAATGGTGTCTCTTGTCAAACTTGAATTTTTGACTTCGTGACGTAAAAAAAAATCAGCTGTTTGCTAGTGTGTGAATTTATGTCTAGGTCTTCATTTTTATTTTTTTGATCAACATGTCTGATTTTATGCCAGCTCCATGCTGTTCTTAATATTCCTGTAGCACAATTTGAGGTCAGGAATGGTGATACCTCCAACAGTTCTTTTATTATACAGAATTGTTTTAGTTCACTTAGATTTTTGTGTGTGGGTGTTGCCATATGAAGCTGAATATTGTCCTTTCGAGAATGGTGTTGGGATCTTGGGAATTGTATGAAATCTGTAGATCATTTTTGATAAAATAGCCATTTTCATTATAATTAGTCTTACCACATGTGAGCATATGAGATCTTTCCATCTTCTGATACCTTCTTCAGTTTCTTTCTCTAATATATGAAAGTTTTCATCATACAAATATTTAACTTGATTAGTTAGGGTTACCCAAAGTTATTTTTGAGGCTATTGTAAAAGGTATTGTTTCTCAGTAAGCTTGCCATTTGTACATATGAAGACTACTGATCACTAGATGTTAATTTTGAATCCTACTTTACTGAAAGTGTTTAAACAGGTATAGAAACTTCCTTTGTGGGGGAGCTTTAGAATCATTTATGTATATAATCATATCATCTGTAATACCCAGAAGATTCCCCAGCATGCAATAAGGACACATGCTCCACTGTGTTCGTAGCAGTCTTATTTATAATAGCCAGAAGCTGGAAAGAACCCAGATATCCCTCAATGGAGGAATGGATACAGAAAATGTGATATATATACACAATGGAGTACTATTCAGCAATTAAAAACAATGAATTCATGAATTTTTTTAGGCAAATGGATGGAACTGGAAAATATCATCATAAGCGAGATAACACAACACAAAAGAATAGACATGAAATGCAATCATTGATAAGTGGATATTAATTAGCCCTGAAGCTCTGAATACTGAAGATACAATTAGCATATCAAATGATTCCCATGAAGAAGGAAGAAGAGGGCCCTAATCTTGGAAAGGCTTGATCCAGCATTGTAGGGGAGTTCCAGGACAGAGAAAAGGGAGGAGGAAAGATAGGAGAATGGCTGGAGAGAAGAGGACTTATGGGACATATTTGGGGGGGGGGCTGGGAAAGGGGAAGGATTTTAGAATGTAAACAAAGAATATAGAAAATAAATTTTAAAAAATTAAAAAAAAAAACAGTAAAAAAAATGCTCCAAAAATGCTTTGACTTTTTTCTTTTCTATTTGTACCCCTTTGATCTCCTTCAATTGTCTTATTGCTCTATCTAAGACATCAACTACTATATTGAGTAGGTACCTTGTCTTATTCCTGACTTTAGTGGGAATGCTTTGAATTTCTCTCTGTTTAGGTTGATGTTGTCTGTGGACTTGTTGTAAATCATGTTTAATATGTAGAGGTATATCCCCTCTATTTCCAGTCTCTCCAGCACTTTTATCATGAAGGGATATTGGATTTTGTCAAAGATGTTTTCCACATCTAAGGAGATGATCATGCATGGTTTTTGTCTTTCAGTCTGTTTAAATGGTGGATTGCATTTATTTATTTATATGTATTGAACCATCCCTGCATCTCTGAGATAATGTCAACTTGACATTGGTAGACAATGTTTTTGATGTGTTCTTGAATTAGGTTTATAAGAATTTTATTGAGAATTTTTGTATCTGTGTTCATAAGGGAAATTAGTCTACAACTCTCTTTTTGCTTTTTGTTTGTTTGTTTTGTAGTTTAAGTATCAGGATATTTTTTAGCCTTGTAAAGAGAATTAAGCAATGTTCCTTTTTACTTGTACTTTGTGAAATTGTTTGAGGAGTATTGGTATTAATTCTTCTTTGAAAGTCTGGTAGGATTCTGAGTTGTATCTATCTCGTTTTGGACTTGTTTGGGCTTAGAAACTTTTAATTACAGTTTCTGTTTCATTAGAATTTACAAGTCTGCTTAAATTGATTATGTGATTTAACTTTGGTAGGTGGTATTTACCAAAAAATTTATCCATGGCCCTTAGGTTTTTCAACTTACTTAAGTAAGATTTTTAAAGTATGTCCATATGGTTTTCTGGTTTTCCTTGGTGCCTACTGTTATTTCACCAATGTTATCTCTAATTCTATTAATTTGGATCTATCTCCTCTATGTGTCTTTTAGCTAATTAGACTAAGGATTTATCAATCTTATTGATTTTTTCAAATAACAAACTGCTCATTTTATTCATTCTTTATATTGCTTTTATTATCTTTGTATTTACTGAGTTGAACTCTGTGTTTAATCATTTCTCACAGTCTACTTTTAGTGTTATTTCTTTTTTGTTGGTGTTGTTCTAGAGCTTTGGGGTGTGTACTGTTATGTTAGTGTACTGGCTGGTTTTGTGTGTCAACTTGACACAGGCTGGAATTATCACAGAGAAAGGAGCTTCAGTTGGGGAAGTGCCTCTATGAGATCCAGATGTTGGGCATTTTCTCAGTGATCAAGGGGGTAGGGCCCCTTGTGGGTGGTACCACCTCTGGGCTGGTATTCTTGGGTTCTATAAGAGAGCAGACTGAGCAAGCCAGGGGGAAGCAAGCCAGTAAGGAACATCCCTCCATGTCCTCTGCATCAGCTCCTGCTTCCTGTCCTGCTTCAGTTCCAGTCCTGACTTCCTTTGATGATAAACAGCAATTTGGAACTGTAAGCTGAATAAACCCTTTCTTCCCCAACTTGCTTCTTGGTCATGATGTTTGTGCAGGATGATCTAGAGCGACCTCTAGAGTCCTTGGTACAATGTGTTTCTAGGTATTAAGAAGCTATGAAGGAATGGGGATGAACTATAAGGGGAACTACAAGGAAAGGTGAAAGATGGATCTACTAGGAGGATTTGTTGATTCACCAAGGATTAGAGCCAGAGAATGAATGCAGTCCCTTGTAGGTGGTCTGTGACATGGCTAGGGATGAGTCTGTGGGATATGCAATGGCAGACAGAAAGTATACTGAAGATCAGATCGCCTACCTGACTCACAGCCTAGGATGGCCATCAGTCTCCCAGACATAGAGAGCCTCCAGATATCAGTGGCTACACTGACTTGAGACTTCATATTGGGTTAAATAAAATGTGACAAGACAAGACAGATGACTCACCTGCCATGCTAAGAATCTGGCATAGTAGACTGCACAACTACTCTCTGGGACATAAAACAAAATAGAATTCTTTTCTTTGGGGTCTTCAGTGGCTTCCTAATTTGTAGCCAAATAGAGTTTTTGAATTAATTTGTTTCTCAGTCAAACTAGGGTGATGAACAGGCAACACACATGGTTCTGCACCTGCTACCACTGAAGGAATCTCGTAGGACAAAGAATTGCCCTGGCTAACACGATAACATGCACTTCAAACTTCATTACATGGGGATAGACCTAATAAGCACATTGCTGACTGAACATCATTGTGTTGCTTTGTTTGGACCCTGGTGGCCAGTTTTCACTGCTCCTCTCTTTCCCTGTCTTCCTATAGTGAACATGCACAGCTCTCATATGCATCCAGTGAGCTTCCTATATCGTCCTTTGTGCTAGACCCTGTCCAGCTATCAAAATAAGTTGTAAACACAGTAGACACATTTCAAACATCAAATGGACACTGGGAGAATATTTTGTGGTTTCATTGGTCCAATATCCAAAAGGAAACACACGATTATTCACAAAATAATAAATCTTAAAAGAAAAAAAAAACAAAATGCACTTCATTGTTTTTGTTTTCACAGATTATGTCCCTTCTTCTGACAGGATCAAGAAAGACATTTGTATATATGTTATTAAGTGTTAGAGCACAAGACAGTTTAATTTAAAAGAAAAAAAGTCTTCAGAAAATCTACCACAGAGTTGAATATATAGTGATTTCAAAAAAGACTACGTCAGAAGAAGGGCGATCAGAGTAACAGCTTTGCTTTCTCTTGCCCATCACCATGAGATCTCCTCTCCTGGCCCCCTTCCAGGTTTCATAGCATATAACCACCTATGCAATACACACACAAATATACACATATAAAGAAGGTAATATGGAACCAAAAGGATGGTTGCTGGAAGGAGCAAGAAGATTGACAGTAGGGAGGGGAGTGAGAAGGGAAAGCAAAGAAAATGAAGTCTGTGAGGAAATGCCTTAACGAAACCCATGACCTTCATTAAACGTCTCCATTAAAAACACTGAACACTTTTCAAAATAGATATAAAGTCAACTGTTTCTGAAGCATCTAAGCTCACCAAGGGCTCATGATGATCCCCAGAGTGCTTATTCAAGGCAAGTGTAATAGTCTCAGAAGTATACGATCGGTAGAGTTTGAAATGTCACTACATCGATTGCTTTTCACTAGTTCTTACTGCCTAAACACATCTCCAAAGGCAGAGGATGATACTTATGGAAAACAGAGTCATAGCCATAATCTGGGGGAACCAGAATACTAGTGTTGCATAGCTTCCAAAGTATTAGTCCCCTTAGAAAATTACTCTCTGACATGTCTGGAGATGCCTTGACAAAAACACTGTTCCCAGGGTTTTTGTTTTTGTTATTTGGCCCAACTCAAGCTTTGCTCTGACAGGGAACCCCTGCCTCCAGAAGAATTAGAGAAGAACCACAGTGCCAACTGTTGGACGTCATCACCACCAACAGCAACACTACACGTGCAGGAGAAGGGCTTTAGAACTTTAAAGGAAGATCATAGACATTAGATACTGAAACTTTAAAAATGGTCAGAGTTGTGAGGGACAATAGGAGTCCACGTGAATGAGGCAGGCAGAACCTCACACCCATGATACAGATGGAGCAGTGTCATACTGCACTGGACCACGGATAAGCACTGGGGCTCTGTGGAAGCCAGAGATGATTATTAAGTCAGAGCTTCAAATACTAAGAGCACTGAAGCCCACACAGAGAGTCCAAGATCAAGGGGAGAGAAAGCCAGACACTATTGCTGATGCCAAGAAGAGCTTACTGACAAGAGCCTGGGATAACTGTCCCCTGAAAGGCTCTCAAGATCCTGACCAATACATGGATGCACAGATGCATGCAGCCAACTATCACAGGGACCCCAATAGAGGAGTTAGGGGAAAGACTGAAGGAGCTGAAGGGGTTTGCAACCCCATAGGAAGAACAAAAATATCAATCAATCAGACCTCCCGAAGCTCCCAGGAGCTAAACCACCAACCAAAGAGTGCACATAGAGAGACCCATGGCTCCAGCAGCCTATGTAGCAGAGGATTACCTTATCAATGGGAGGAGAGGTCCTTGATCCTGTGGAGGCTCAATGACACAGCATAGGGGAATGCAAGGGCGCTGAGGCTGGAGTGGGTGAATGGTTGAGGAAGCACCTTCATGGAGGTAGGTGGACAGGGGAGGGGACACTAGGAAGGGCGATAATATTTAAACTGTAAATAAATACAGTAACCAACATAAATAAATAAATAAATAAATAAATAAATAAAGCTTCTATGAACATAGTGTGGGGAAAAGGTGCTTCAGTGATTGCACACAGAAGAAAAGCTGGGGTCACTGGACTTGTTTCAGTTAAGAGACTCTAAGTTAACAACTGTATGGGGAGACCCCAAAAAGCCTCTGTATAAAGATAATGGAACCAAAACAATGATAGAAAATAATAAATTTAAATATATATGTATCACCCAGAAAGCAAACAGTATTGGTTTGAAAGGAAAGACAAACTTATAGCAAAACTAACTTGAGCACACATGTTTTATCAATAGGCAAGTCATCCAAACAAAAACTTTAAGCAAAGAAATGGTTTCCTGCGGTTCTCCACTATTTTTCAAAATTTTAGCCACGTGTGGTCACTGTTCTCCTGCCTCACTGCCCGCAACCATTTTTCTTTTTATGCTTGTTAATAATTTACCTTCGATAATTTCAAAATCCCTAATGTATCCTACAAGCATCATGCACTTTTTCTATCTTCATGGTGATACAAAACTGATTTTAGGGCGTCCAAGAAAGTCCTTGGTATCACTGGGAAAAAAGAATTTAAATGCTGTAGCATGATTACCCTTTACAGTTAATATCCACTTATAAATGAGTACATACTATGTTTGTCTTCTCACAAGATGATTTTTCTGTAATTCTATCCATTTGCCTCCATATTTCATGTTGTTGTTTTTTAACATCTGAGTAACAGTCTACTGTGTAAATGTACTACACTGCCTTTATCCATTTTTCAGCTGAGGGACATTCATTCTATATGTTGAGGGACATATAGTTTCTGGCTATTACAAATAGAGCTGTGAGCATAATTAAGCAAGTGTCCTTGTGGCAGGGTGGAATGTCTCTTGGGTATATGCCCAGGAGTGGTTAGCAGGGTCTTGAGTTAGATCAATTCCCAATTTTCTGAAAAACTGACATATTGATTCTAGTGTGGCTGTACAAGTTTGCACTCCCCCCAGCAATGGAGAAGTGTCCCCTTGTTCCAAATCCTCACCAGCAAGAGCTGTCACTTGTATTTTTTTTTTTTATCTCAGCCATTCTGACAGATGAATGTAAGACAGAAGATCGACTAAGAATGTTGAACATTTCTTTGTTTCTCAGTCATTTGATATTCCTTTGTTGAGAATTCTCTCTTTAAATCTGTACCCCATTTTTATTTGGATTATTTTGTTTGTTGATGGCTAGTTTCTTGAGTCACTTATATATTTTGGATATTAGCCCTGTGTCAGATTAGACATCTGTGTCAGATGCGGAGATGATGAAACTCTTTTTCCCATTTTGTAGGCTGCCATTGGATATTACCTATAGAGTGAAGGATGCTACAGTCCACAGACCCAGAGAGGCTAAAAAACAAACAAGAGTGGCTCCAGGAAGGACATATGGATCTCCATGGAAAGTGGAAATAGGAGATATTTTGCTGGTGAACTATGGGAGGGTTGATATGGGAACAGGAGGGATCAAGTGGGGGAAGAATGGAGGGAGACAGACCCTGAAATTGGGCAGGAGGTGGGGGCATTTCTATTTGGGACAGTGCAATGGAAATTCCCTGGAATCTGCAATGGTGGCACAAACTAAGAGACCTAGTAATGGAGAATATGGACATGAACTGGCCTTCTTCTGAAACCAGGCAAGGCTTCTAGTGGAGGGACTGGGACTCTGAACCCAGCCACAAAACCTTCAACCTGTAACTTCTCTTGCCTGCAAGATGCGTTCAATTTGAGACCCAAGCCACTAGGGGGCAGCCACCCCTGACACTGCCTGGAGGGTCAAGAACCAGCAGTGGGACAAAATACTTGTAGACAAGAGCCTTGTATATCATGAGAGACTTCATTCAGCAACTGACAAGAGCAGATGCAAAGACTCACAGCCAAATGTTGCAGGGAATCCTGCTGAAGAGGAGGAAGAGCAAGGATTGTAGAAGCCAGATTTTTTTTGTCTGAATGGCCATTATTTTTCTTTTTAATATTTTTATTTTCTATATTCTTTGTTTACATTCCAAATAATTTCCCCTTTCCCGGATCCTCCATCCCCATATGTCCCATAAACCTTCTTCTCTCCATCCCTTCTCCAATCACCTCCCTCCTTTTTCTCTGTCCTTATAGTCCCTTCCCATGCTACATCAATCCTTTCCAGGATCAGGACCCTCTCCATACTTCTTCATGGGAGTCATTTGTTATGCAATTTGTGCCTTGGGTATTCAGGGCTTCTGGGATAATTAATATCCACTTATCAGAGATTGCATTCCATGTGTATTCTTTTGTGATTGGGTTACCTCACTTAGGATGATATTTTCCAGATCAAACCATTTGCCTAAAAATTTTGTGAATTCATTGTTCCTAATTGCTGAGTAGTATTCCATTGTGTATTTTCTGTATCCATTCCTCCTTTGAGAGGAATCTGGGTTCTTTCCAGCTTCTGGCTATTATAAATAAGGCTGCTATGAGCATAATGGAGCATGTGTCTTTATTGCATGCCAGGGAATCCTTTGGGTATATGCCCAGGAGAGGTATAGCAGGGTCCTCTGGAAGTCTCATGTAACACAAGAACATGGCCTAAGAAATAATCAGGCAGGGCCCACTGAGACTCACAGAGACTGAAGCAGCAACCACAGAGCCTTTATAGCTGACATAGGCCCTTTGCATGTGTGCTATGGTTGTGTAGCTTGGTGTTTTTGTGGGACTCCTAACAGTGAGAGCAGGGACTGTCTCTGACTGTGTCACCTGCTATGGCGACACTGTCCCTCTTACTGGGATGCCTCATCCTGCCATAATAGGAGGACTTGTGCCTAATTTTATTATAACTCAGTATGCAATGTTTAGTTGATATGCCTGGGAAACCTGCCCTTTTCTGGAAAAAATGGAGGGGTAGTAGCTCTGGGGGGGGAGAGGAGGTGAGGAAGACAGACTAGGAGGAAGGAGAGAGAGTAAATTGTGGTAAGGATGCAATATATGAGAGAAGAATGAATATGAAAGAAAATATGACATGGTAGTGAACATCTAGGAGAGTTTATTTGACTCAGAGAAAGTGTGGAAAGAGACTTGCAAGAGTGCTACTATAAGCAGGCACTCTGAGGAGAAAGCTGGGGAAGTATATTCTTGGAGGGAAGAGCAGGCAGGCTTACCAGAGTTGGACCTCTGGTGTTTATAAGGACATAGATCATTAAGGGAATAGTTTATTCCTCTGTTTCTCTTGTCAAGTCCTCGGGCATGTCATTTTGCTTGCCAGTTTTTGCTACAGAACATTTTCCCTTGGGTTGCAAAGCAAGATGCGATGCTCAAGGCAGGTGGTCTTTTATTATTTATATAAAATCATTTTATTGACATTGCCCAGACCCTGGAGGTGTTTGCTGCCACACTGAAAGATGTTATTAATATTGTCTGGACATGGGAAATATTTGCTGTCTGCATTAAATGATATCTTTCAGTTTTTACCAGAAGATGCTATCAATAAAACTCACTAAATAACCTGTTCTGGCATATTCCTGTTGGCACAGAGTAAATAGGCCCAGAAAGTAGCTGGTTATAAGAGACCTTTCGCTTTCCCTTTTATTTTAATTATTCTTTATTGTGCTCCACAATTTTCATTAATGGCAATTCTGAGTTGACATGAAAATATCAGAGAAAACTCAGTTGGTTTTGGCTACATTTAAACAGCAGGTTAATTGTTGAATTGGTGGTAGTGGTGATGGTATTGTGGTTGACTTTCTCTCCTAATGGTAGTGAAGAGAGGCCTCTAAATAAAGCTGCCCGTTGAAAGGACTCAGTATAAAACTGGAAGCAATATTCCTCTACACAAATGGCCCATTAAAAATACCCAATATATTTTTAGACAAATGGATGGAACTAGAAAATATCATCCTGAATGAGGTAATTCAATTACAAAAGAACACACATGGTATGCACTCACTGATAAGCGGATATTAGCCCAGAAGCTTGGAATACCCAAGATACAATTCACAGACCAAATGAAGCTCAAGAAGAAGGAAAACCAAAATGTGGATATTTTGTTCCTTCTTAGAAGAGGGAACAAAACACCCATGTGAGGAGATACAGAGACAAAGTGTGGAGTAGAGACTGAAGGAAAGACCATCCAGAAACTGCCCTACCTGGGGTTCCATCCTATATACAGTAACCAAACCCAGACACTATTGTGGATGCTAACAAGCGCTTGCTGACAGGAGCCTGATATAGCTGGCTCCTGATAGGTACTCTCTCAGTACCTGACAAATGCAGAGGTGGGTGCTCCCAGCCAACCATTGGATTTGGCACAAGGTCCCCAATGGAGGAGCTAGAGAAAGGACCAAAGGAGCTGAAGGAGCTGTCTGCCCCATAGGAGGAACAACATTATGAACCAACAAGTACCCCCCAGAGCTCTCAGGCACTAAACTACCAACCAAAGAGTACACATGGAGGGACCCATGGCTCTAGCTGCATATGTAACAGAAGATGGTCTTGTTGGACATCAAAGGGAGGAGAGGCCCTTGGCCCTGAGAAGGCTGGATGCCCCAGTATAGGGGAATACCTGGACAGGGAAGTGGGAGTGGGTGGGTTTGTGAGCACAGGGAGGGAGGAATGGGATAGGGTGTTTTCAGAGGGGAACCTAGGAAAGGGGATAACATTTGAAATGTAAATAAAGAAAATATCTAATAAAAAATACCCAGTATAAAACTGGAAGTAATATTCCTCTACACAAATGGACTAATCACAATGCAAAACAAACAAACAAAAAAGAGAGTACACTGGCAAAAGTAAAAAACTCCACAAAATCTAAACATACTAAATATTTGGATTTAATTCAAACAATTGGAATATTGGGTAAAGATTTTAAAGTTATAGTTGTATGAATGATTACTACACCAAAGACCATTTAATGAACAGATGAATGGCACAGTGCAGTGTTTAGATGAGAAATTCTACAGTGAGGGTGAAAATGCAGATAACAGACATTATGGGGAAAAGTGAAATTTTAGCAATGAAGATCTCAATAAAAGAAGTAAATTGTATCAGAAGATCTCCCAAATGTGAAATCAGCTAATAGGCAAGTTGTTTTTCGCTGTTGATTAAATAATTAAAAGACTGGGAAACAGCTCAGAGCAAAGCCAAAGTGAAGTTTACTGGAAAGCCTTACAAACTTCAAACACATGAAGGGAAATCCCAGCACTGGGAAACCACTGACCGTAGATGGGATCTATTTGTCTTCAAGTATCTCCCTTTGTTTTAGTAACTCCCCTTATTCTCCTACTGGACCTAACATATTCATGAGTCTCCTCTGGTACAAGGACTGGGTCTCTGCCTCTGTTCACAATATGGGAATAACTGCAATATGATACTTTGCTTTGTGCACAAGCCAGAAAGCAGCTGTAATAGGGACCATGGCATTAAAGTACCTGGTTGGTTAGAGTATGAGAGGACTCCCAACCTTCTGTTCCCCTTGTGATTTAACAGGAAAAGGAAGAGTCGCCAAGGATAAAGTGATACAACACAGAGGAACTGGAAATAAGCTACCTTTTGGGGAAGTGGAAATTTACCACATAGACTAAAAAGCCACAAAGAAATGGAAATTTATTGATGGGGACAAAGGCCAAAACAACTTCAGATTGGAAGTCATATGTTTCCCCCTTCTCCTTCCTAGATGTCTGTAGCTTCAATCCAGGGGGAAATATGAACACTCACGGACAGGAAACATTCATTATCACAAATGGATATGACCAAAGAGGAACCTCTTAACGTTATGATGCACTTAAAATCCCAAGAGCTCAGAACAAAACCCAGGTCCAGCCAGCTTCAAGAGAAACATGAAAAATCACAAATATGAATTCATCAGAATTCTATCAGACTTCTTAGCAGAAGCCCTAAAAGCCAGGAAATCACAAAATAACACATTTCAAAACATGAGAGTGAATAGCTGCCAATGAAGATTCCTATATCCATCAAAATTACTCCTTAAAAAATAGAAAACTAAAGACTTCCCAAAAAATAAGTGCAAATTAAAGCAATTGGTGTCCAGTGAGCCGTCAGTGAGCGAGTCACGTAGAGAAACCCTGACACAGATGCGTAAGAATGACAGTGACAATCTCAACAGTTCAGAACACATTTCAGAAGAAGAGGTGAACAAATTGGAGTTAGGAAAAGCTCAAATAGCAGCCTGGTAAACTATCACCACAGCTCTCAGACAAAGAAACTAGAAAGAATGCTAAAGTGTAAATCAACCAGGGGAGGGGCAAAATAAGCTAACAGGAATGCACACGACTCTCAACAACAACTTTACCTGAAAGGGGGCTTCATTTTCCAATAAAAGACAAGAAATGGAGGCCAGCAAGGTGGTCTAGAAGGTAAAGGTATCTACTGTCAAACATGGTTAATTAGATTCAATGAACTTGAATCCACATAGTAAAAGGATCTTAGTTATAACAAACTATCTTAGTTTGTTATAAAATATTATTAAGTGATTAAAAATAAGAATAAAAACACCAAGGAATTAAATTGTGTCCTTTGCATGAATATTATAAAACATTTTTCTTTTTCTCTTCTTTTTCTTTTCTTTCTTTCTTTTATTTTTCTTTCTTTATTTCTTTTTTGGTTTTTTTTTTTTTTGAAACAAAACTACACATAGGCCAGGCTACCACAAATTCAACCTGTAGTTGATAATGACATTCAATTCAGGATCCTTTTCCATCCCCTTTCTAAGTGAGATTGGAATTACAGACACAGGTCACCAAACCCAGTATCTGTGGTGTTGGGTTCAAACCCTAGGCTAAAATAAAACCTTAAATAATGATGCTTTATCTGGAAACCTAGAAGCCACACCAGGCTGGGAATTAATTAGAAAATCTTCATTCTTTTTTCTGCTTTCCACTACAATTTTTCCAGCCTCTTCCCCAATCCTGCATCAGATTGCTTTTAGGGGCCTGCACCCTGCCCCACTCTACACTCTACTATAGTAGAAGCTTCTTCAAATGTATTCATCTATGAAAGAAATCTAATAGAATCACCCAATAGTAGGAAGACAAAATGCCAACTAGACTTCTCTTTCCACCAAGTAATATTTACAATACAGGAGCAGTTTATATCTAATTGAGTTGTTGACTGAAGGGGTCCCTTGGAAATCCCCAAATAACTATTGCAAAAGCTATGGATTGCTTTCCACGAACTAATGGTAAAGCCTATTGCTGAAGACAACCACATAACTTACTGAACACAGAGAAGTCGAGCTAACACATGCACAACAGACTAGCATTCATATACTGAAAGGTACTCTGTATGTTACTAGAGGAGAGTAATAACCACCAATTCAGCTATGTACTCTTTGATCTACAATAATAACCCATCTGTGTGATATAGTGGTGTAATAGTGGCACAAAAAATGTGGCAGTAACCAACCACTAGTTTATTAGACCTAAAGCCCTATACATGAGTGGGAACTCACAGCTAACATGGCTTGGAGGGACAAGATCAAGAACCTGAGATTATATAGGCCATGGACCTAGAAGAAAGCCAATTACTTCTGTTCTGGTAAAGAAACATAGCAATTAACTCACTCCTAAAACATTCTCATATACTCATAGATCAGTACCTTGCTCAGCCATCATCAAAGAAGTGTTCTCCTGCAATACATACAAACAAACACAAAAACCCACAACTGGGCAATATGTAAAGAGTGAGAGACCTTGAAACACTTTGTTCTGTGTGGGATGTTTCCATCCAGTTCCTCTCCTAAGGCTCAGAGAACTGTGCAGAGAAGGAGGCAAAATGATTATAAAAGCCAGATGGGATAAAGTGGCGTCTTCCAGACACACCATGACTGCCATACATATGTACTCACAGGGACCGTGGCCTCACGAGCAGGGCATACACAGGTTCAAGACAGACAAGGTCCGAGTACTGAGAGGGGATGTCAACACAGGCCCCCATCCCAAACCCTGAAACTATCTCCATAGACAACTGTTTGTAACAGAAAAATCAGTTTTCGCCAATGGAGTCTCGTTGGGTATATTAACCACACATAAGAGAGCAGGCACTATACCCAGCAAAAGATGGCCAACACAGAGCAAATTTAATGGTATTTTTGGTAGAAATTTTGACTCATAATGCTTTGTTTGGGCATTTCTTACCTAATGGGTCTTTTGCTTGTATATCATTGTTTCAAGTTATGTGTTTGATGATGATGATGATGATAGTGATGTGTGTGTATGTGTGTGTGTATGTGTGTGTGTGTGTGTGTGTACTTGCATACCCACATTTATATGACTGTGTCTGTATGCTTCTCATGCTTTTCCTGTTTCTTATGCTTTATTGTTTTATTCTGTTCTGAATGGGTTGGTAGGTAGGTTGGTTGGTTGGTTGGTTGGTTGGTTGGTTGGTTGGTTGGTTGGTTTGTTGGTTCGTTGGTTGGTTGGTTTCTAATTAGAGAGATAGAAGGCTTGGCATTTGAGAGGTGGGGAGGTGGGGAGGATCTGAGAAGACATAAGGGAGAGGAAACCATGATGAAAATATATTGTATGGAAAAACAATTTTAATAAAAAATAATTTAAAAGCTAATAATAAGCTAATAAAAATTAAATCATTGTGTCAAGTGAAATATATAACAAAAGAAAAATGACTATATTTTACTAATAAAACACTTTCAAAACTATTTCTTAATAGTTCCTGAAGGATTGAAACGGGGGGTGGGGGGAGGGGTGCAGGGTTTTTAACTGCAATGCGATTATATAGGAAGAACGAATGTGCTGTTTCATAGCATACCAGAGTGACTCCAGTTTATGACATTTGTTTTATTTCATATAAAGAATTGGAAGAAAAACACTCGGATTCTCATACAAAACTACTACTAAAAAAGAGATGTAAAATCTATGATTCTGGCTTCAGTATTACACATTGTAACAAATGTACTGAAATATCACACAGTACCCATGAACATTTGCAATAATTAAGAGTTGGCTAAAAATAAAAGATAATAAAGAGCTTGGATGTGTGTCAACTTAGATTTTCCATGTAAAAAAGAGAAAGTAGCATTTAGACAAAAGAAATCAGAGGCTGATCAAATAGATATACACCTTCCAGAACACCAGGGTTGTCATACTGGGAATATGAAACTAGGAAGAGTGGGGAGTGGGCAGAATGATGTCTTCAGTAATGAGGAAAACCTTTTCAGAGTGGTTTTAATTAACCTATATATCCAAGATGCTCAATGGACTCAACTCAATTAGTCAAACATAACCACAGTGTTTTATAACTTGCAAGAAATGTGTAGCTAAATTTGCAGGTAGTTCCACAAGATGTCTACCGTACTGGGGACAGATTAAAAGCAAAAGCTTCAAACCCCCAAACCTTGACCATAGTGCCTTCAAAGAGAACCCTGCAAAAGCAAAATGCATCTGCTTTACTAAAATAAAGCTTTATTTTAAATTTGAATCATTTGTCTAAGTATCTAACATCTTTTGAGATGTTAGATACTTAGACAAATGATTCACTATATATAATATATATAGTGCATATTTCTTCTACATAGCATGCTAATGTTTTGCTCACTCCTATTCATGTCATGTTAGTAATTGGTCATATCAGATGCCTGGGAATGACCAGGCTTCTTCAGTTGGAAAAATGTTACTTATCCTTCATGCTGCAGGTTATTTCTTTCCCTTCTGGAAAGTATTCCTCATCCCTTAGTCAGTTGACGACAGTTTTTTCTACTCTGTATCTGTCTCTGTCTCTGTCTCTCTCTTTGTGTCTGTTTTTCTCTGTCTCTCTATCTGTCTCCCTCTGTCTGTCTCTGTCTCAGTCTCTCTCTCTCTCTCTCTCTCTCTCTCTCTCTCTCTCTCTCTCTCTCTCTCCCCCCCCCCCCCCCCCGCTCTGGTGTGTGCTTGAGTGTGAGGTCTATAGAAACCACAGCATGATTTCCTGACTCAGTTCTCCACGTTCTTTCGGAAGATCCCCTACTAAACCTGGAGCTCACCATTTCTAGTTAGTTGGACACCAAGAACCTAGATCTACCTGTCTCTGCCCCACCAAGTAGCAGGGAAGCATGGGGCACTACCTCATCTTGCTTTAATGTGGGTCCTTGGGATCAGAACTCAGGTCTGTTCACATCTTCCCTAATTGCCCACACCCAGCACTTTCTTGAAACCACTGTGAGGCTGAATTTTCATAGTATAATAATTCTGCTTAATAACCTTTGTCCAATAATAGACAGAATGTATTTACAGAACAAATCTTCTGCTTGAAGAAAAGTTATGGTGTTCTAAAAACAGATTTTCCATAATGTAAAACTCTCAGATTACGTGAAGTGAAATTTGGAAAGAATTTAGAGGTAGGCTTCTTTCAGAGGATCATTTGACTAAAACAGTTTTCTAAATCATAAATGCCTTTCCGGAGGGAAAGTCTTTAATAAAATATTTGCAGTTATTTCACCATTTATCTATTAGAATTTCTATGAGTGCTTACATTTCAAAAATTAAAACATAAAAATAACTATGCACTTTAACCCTTTGTCACTAGAAATGCATTTAAAAAATGGTTAATAGACAGAAAGCCCTAAAGAAACCAACCTCTCATCAAGATGATAAGATGGACTTTAAGATAAAAGTAAAACTGTCCCAAATCCATTCCACCTTAAAGCAAATTATCTAGTGTTTTGAATGTACATTTTGTAACAATACATGCCTTGGTGAGTATTAAGACTTGAGAAATAAAATCCCTCCTTTAAAATAATTAATTTTGCAACAGATAAACTTATTTGTTAAAGCACCAGGATGGAAAATTAACACACAAAATTCAGCCTCCTTCTTACATACCAAAGACAAACATGTTGAGACAGAAATCATGAAAAAATCCTATCTGCAATGTGCTAAAAATAATCTCTTTCTGCATCTTGGTCAGAGTCACTGGGCATGCTATTTTTCTAGTTCCGTCTACCTACCTGCAAATTTTATGAGTACATTTTCTTTACAGATGGCTATGGCACTACTCTAGAGTGAATATACACCACATTTTCATTATTCAGTCATCAGTTTCAGGACATTTAGACTGTTTCCATTCCTTAACTATTGTGAATAGAGTAGCAATGAGCATGGCTGAGTAAGAAATAAATGTTGTGAGTTCTCTATCATGTGAGGCTCCTAGCTCCAAATGTGCAGATGTGAGTACACATCCCAAACTAACTTCAGAAACCAGGAAACCAAAGGAGACCATTGCTGACATGAGAACAGTAGAGGGCGTTCTAACAGTGCACAAACAATATTATGGGGGAAATGGAAAGGGGCTCTAAATAGGAAGGAGGCAATAAATATAGGAAAGAGGAGGTAAAATAACAATAAGGATGTCTGAAAAAGCTATAAGGAACCAGACTAGTAAATATCTACCCATGATAACTATAAATGAGTGTAGGAAATACATATAGGCTTTAAATAAAATTTTCCAACCTAGAATGGCAATGCTCCCTCCAAGAGCCAAAGACCACACAACAGAAACACCAAAATCAGACCTGAAATGCCTCTTTTAGATTGCTGGTAAGGACTGTGCAGCAGACTGCAAAATATTACAGGCTATTGCTATTTACCTTTATCCCTAAAGGTAGAAGGTAAATTCTTATTGCTGAGGACATGATTCATTTCAACAAAGGTCCAAGAGGCCTCTGAGCTGGAACTGATCTGGAATCCTTCTCTTTGTGGTGAAGCTTTTAAGGTATCAGAAGGCAGCATACAAACGTCTGAAGGAGAAAACCAACCAAAAGTCCTACCTAGCTATCAGTCCTACAAACCACACCTACAACCCCCATGACACAATCATCATAAGGGTGCATTAGTGGCATACATACATTGATGGTACTATCAGCTTTAATTGAACTTAAGACCTACTTAACCAGAGAGAAATCATGCCTTATACTAGCAACCTAGGCAACAACACAGAGCTAGAGAAGTCAAAGATCTTGGAGGGGAGCCTACCATCACTTTGCTAAACCAACATAATCACTAAAGACATTTTAGATGTTTGTCCTTATATCTACAAACAAGTGTAGGCCTCAGCCCTGATCAAAGAACCTTTTCTTTACAAGATACGGAGATCGTTACAGAAGATCAGAACCAAAGAAACTTCACGGTTGTAAAACACAGTATGTATCTAATAACAATTAATGAAAGAGAGCGAAGAGTTGTGGGTATATGGGAAAACTAGAATGGAAGAAAGGGAAAGAGAAAATGATGAAATTATATTAATATCTCCAAAATAAAAGAAACAGTTAAAATAATTTTATGATTAATCTAGCTAAGAAAGTAATCAACTGGTATAATGAAAAGGTTAAGACATTAAAGAAAGAAAATTTAAAAGATACCAGAAGACAAAAGATGTCCTGTGTTTATAGATTGGTAAGATTAATAATGAGAAAATGACCATTCTCCCACAATTAATCTATATATTCAACATAGTCACCATCAAAATTCTAATGCAATTCCTCACAGAAGGTGAAAATTGTATATGGTGTGGTGGTTTGAACAGGAATGGCCCCCAATAGGCTCATATATTCGAATGCTTTGTCATTAGGGAGTGGCATCATTTTTGGAGTAGGTGTGGCTTTGGAGAGGTCTCAAGTGCTCAAGCCAGGACCAATCTCTCACTCTCTTCCTGATGACTGCTGATCAGGATGTGGAGCTCTCAACGGCCTCTCCAGCACTATGTCTGCCTATGTGACACCATGCTTCCCACCATGATGACAACAGACTACACCTCTGATCTTGTAAACCAGCTCCCATTTACTGCTTTCCTTCATATAAGTTGCCGTAGTCACAGTGTCTTTTCACAGCAATGGAGCATTCACTAAGGCATATAGACACACAAAGGATCCGAGATACCTAGCCCAACCCTGAAAAATAAAAACAATGCTGGTGCAGAATCCCCATCTTTGGTTCAAGTTATAGTAGTCAGAGCTATAACAATAAAAACAAGATGGCATTTGCATAAAAATACACATTTATATTAATAGAAGAAAGCTGAGTTCCCAGATCTAAGTCTACACTCCTACAAGCATATGATTTTTACACAAAGAGGCCAAAAATACAGACTAAAGAAAAGAGCACCTTCAGCAAATAGTGCTGGTCAAACCGAATAACTACATGTACAAGACAGAAACTAAATCCTGATCTCTTATGCTGAACAAAAGTCAACTTGGGGGGGGGATCAAAAACTTCAACATAAGGCCAGATATCCTGACCTTAACAAAAGAGAAAGTAGGAAACTTCTAGTCACTGAAAAAGACTTTCTCAACAGGACTCCAGTAGCACAGGCTTTAAGGGTAACAACTAATAATGTGGATCACCTAAAACTAAAACATTGCTGTAACGCAAAAGATCATTTAAGTGAAGGTACAATGAACACAGTAGAAAGCCTGATACAGCGAGAAAGTCTTCAAGGCTGAAAGGGACAAGAAGCAGTGGAAAACGAAGAGGATGGTGAATTAAGTTCATTACAACAGGATTATTTCTTTTGCATGCTACCAGGGGACAAAAGAAATTATCAGTCTTACCTGGTTGTGAAACCCGTGTACTATCATAAAGCCTGACCTGGCAAGGTATCCCACTGGTGTAAGAGCAATACACATTTTATGGGAATAGCCAAGCACTTTCTGATTGGATGTAATATCCACTCCACAAGAAAGATCTCATGTGCCGGGCGGTGGTGGCGCACGCCTGTAATCCCAGCACTCCAGGAGGCAGAGGCAGGCAGATTTCTGAGTTCGAGGCCAGCCTGGTCTACCAAGTGAGTTCCAGGACAGCCAGGGCTATACAGAGAAACCCTGTCTCGAAAAAACCAAAAAAGAAAGAAAGAAAGAAAGAAAGAAAGAAAGAAAGAAAGAAAGAAAGAAAGAAAGAAAGAAAGAAAGAAAGAAAGAAAGAAAGAAAGAAAGAAAGAAAGATCTCATGCCTTGTACTATTAACTGGGAGGGGGAAGTGGTTGGCTAGCATGTGGGCCCCAGTGGAGAACATAATTTTACTAAATGGACATAGTAATAAATTGCCCCCTAAGTACGTATCATTATACCCAATAAGTGGGCGATTCATTTCTCAACCTTTCTGAGAGAAACTTGTTTTCACATTGAATACAGAGATACACAAGTGGTCATTGTGCATAGAATGAAAGACTGCAGAAGACTGGTCCCTAAATGAGGCATCTATACCATCCCGCTTCCTCTAAGGTTTGGGGATCATCAGGGAAGAGGAAGTGGAAGCACTGAAACAACCAGAAGTTGTGGGCTTCTGGGGCAAAACAGTATTTGCTGTATGTGGCAGGACCATGCATTTTACTGTGAAAAGGACAACAGCCTTTAAGTAATGTGTAATTTAGTAGAGTGTCAACATCATTGGCTAGTATTCAGCCACAAAGAAAACATGAGCATATTCCAAGTAAACAAAATCTTTATGCTAATACTTAACCACATCAAAAGTGATTTTAGCTGGCACTGGAGAGATGGCTCACAGGTAACAGCACTTGTTGCACAGTCATGAGAACCTGAATTCAGATCCTAGCATCTACATGACAAACCTAAAGTTCTGCAAATACCTGTAACTCCAGCGCTGAAGGATTTGATGATACTCTCTTCTAGCTGTGCATACCAACACACACCTTAGTACACATAGGTACAAACAAAGACACACACACACACACACTTTACATATCTATACATATCTATACATAAATACATATATTTATATGTTCTTTTTCTTAGAAAAGCATTTTCCAAAGAGCTAGTCTCCTGAGCTTGTTTATTTCAGTATCCCAAAGCCTTCCCCAACCAAGACCTCAAATTTTCACATGAAGTACCAGTTTCTATATGTTTTAACCAAGAAAAGCTATGTTATTTATTTTCCTTTTCATGGAGTGAGACCTGTATAATATTCGTGAATATTCTGTCAAGTGCCTATACTATGTAAGCCTCTATTCTAAATCAAGAACAAATCTTAGATCTAAATGAATACCTTAGGGGAGAACATACTTGTGCCTGTACTTGTTCCCTACTATTGTGATAAACATTAACAAAAACCAACTTAAGAAGGAAAGAATTTCATCTTACAACACCTAGGTCACAATTCCTAACCAAGGGAACTCAACTCGAGGCAGGAGTCTTGAGGCAGGAACTGAAGTGTAAACCTCAAAGAAATGATTTTTACTGACTTGCACCTCATGGCTTGCTCAGCATGCATTTTTAAACACTTCAGGAACACCTGCCTGGAAGAGCATGCTTTACAACAGACTGAGCTCTCCAGCAAAGACCATTAATTCTCAATGGAGGTTCCCTCTTCCCAGATGACTCTAACTAGTGTGAAAAAAAATAAAATAACTAGCACTACTTGGATGTTGAAAATTTGACATACTGGTGTTTCATTTATTTCACCAAATCGATACGAGAAGGACGACTATTCCAGGACTTTGTCAATACCCAATTGGAAGTCTTAAGATTCTAAATATTTTCTACTTTTCTCTTTAGGATAAGGTCAAACACCAATAAACAAAATCTTGTCCATGGGGTTTTTGATATATTGCTTTCAGGATTAAAATAAATAATGCATATTAAAACTGGAAGAGGGGTAATTTTTCACAGAATATATAATTGAGGGTTGGTTTAATATCCCTGCATGTTAATATCTAGGTCATTGCATCCTAGAGTCAATTACTTATCACATGGCTAGAAATGTATTCAGGAAATAAGTGAAATTGGACTCCTTATCATCAAAATGGAAAGTGAAAACATAAAAATAGTGTGGAGGGTAAGCTGGGAACACCACATCATGTACCAATAAGGACTTAGCAGCATGGTATAGCCTCTGGAACTCACTGTTATCTCAAGGTCTTGCTATCCCTGTTGCATCTTCTCAGTGTTAGAACTTGTATTTCTGTGAGGTATCCACCACAGAACACCACTGGGACATGGGTACAAGCCAATAGAAAGTCTTTATTACTCAACTAGTCACCATACAAGGTGGCCCTGAGTTCAGTCCCAAGACTTTCTCAGAGTGACTTTTAAGCACACAAACCACATCCTAGGTTGACACACCTCAGTAAGCAAGAGCTTTTAGCCAGAAGTAGAACTACAGAAGCAAAGAAGCAAGGTCAGGACACTGGGACGTTCCGAGAACTATAGACTTTGATAGATGGTGTTTCATATTTGTTCTGTCCTATATGCTGAGTTCCAAGGCCTGAATAGCACCTCCATCATGGCATTGATCGTGCTAAGATCTAGATGCCTGTGATCGCATAACTCTACCTCATGTTTTTACATGTTACTGTATTGACCAAGCCCACTCAGTCAGTCAACAGGTTCTCCAGCACAGGAGTGAGGATTAAAAAGAAAAGACAGACAGCATGACCCTAGCAGTTATGAGGCTGAGGCAGGTTTAGTTTTTTCCAATACAATTTTATACCATTTTAATTACATTCAAGTATTAAGGGCAAGTGATACAAGGAAGAGCAAGCAAGACAGTAAGCAAAGTCCTTGATTACTCCCATGATAGTAGTTTCCAAGGGCTTATCAGAATGACCATTTCCTTGTCCTTGGCCAAAATCAGATTCTTGCCAGAGCCTACTTCTTTTGTTCCTCCCTAAAATTAAGATTCCTGCCTGAACTTACTTCCCTGTTATAGCCTAATGTCATATTCCTGCCTGAACTTACTTCCTTGTCATGACCTAATGTCAGCTTCCTGCCAAGCACTCCCCAAAGCTCTCCAAACTGTATCTTAATTTTCTACAATTTGAATTACAGATACAAACTCTCCTTAATTTACACCCAACATCATGAACACCTTTTACCTACCTTTGTCATGGAAAACTGTATGATTTAAAATTTTCCAAAGTACTGATGCTTCTGTGATGATTTTACTTATAAAATTTAAAACTCGTCAATATTTACTTGAGCTAAAATTACTTCATTTTAGACTACCCTTTGGAATGATTGAATACATAATGAGAAAATAAAAGCCTGAACTTCAAGACATGAGTATAAAAGACATATGCCCCAGACTTTGTCAGAGAAGCAACTCATTAATGCAAAAACCAAGTCCTAGTGATAGGACCAAATGAGGATGGAGTTCTCAGGCCTAAATGGACTATGCATGTATGTATGTATTTATGCATGTATGTATGTATGTATGTATGTATGTATGTATGTATTGTTTACATTCCAAATGATTTTCCCTTTTCCAGTTCCCCCTTCCCCATAAGTCCCATAAGCCCTCTTCCCTCCGCCCATTCCCCAATCAACCCCTTCCCACTTCTCTGTCCTGGTAATCCTCTACAATGCTGCATCAAGAGTTACCAGGACCAGGGCCCTCTCATTAATTGGACCATTTATATAGCATCCTCCAAGAACAAAGGGGTAGCAAGAATATGAGATGCAGAGGATGAGGAGATATGCAGCAAAATTAGGCATTGTTGGATGTGACACGGTCTGTGTGCTCACGAATTACTACAATTGTGGTGATCTGTGCAAGATTGAGCCCAGCAACAGATCATTTCTCCTGGGAGACTGTTGGTAGTTAATGGCAGCTAAAGGAAAGAGTGTCTATTTCTTCAGTGAGGCAACCACTGGTAAACTGCATGTATTCTAGTAAACAGCCTTCTTCTTAATTCTACTGGGAATGCACAAGAAGAAGACATGAAAGTTGAAAGAGGACTTCTTGAAAATGTTGAATCTTCTCTGTAATAAGAGGAGCTCTGAATGACTTTCATAACCATCTTCACAATTTATGTTTGCTGCTTTGAGAAGACACTAGACTAGCTACAATTGCCTACGATTTCTCCAGTGTCTCACAAGTAAGTTTCTTTTCTGTTCTATGGTCTTCTTGAAAAGCATTCACTTGCTGTATATGAACTAGTACTTTGAATCACACTTTTTAAGCAGCACCTTATCAATACCTGTACTTGAAAACTGCCTAATTGCTAATGACTGAGACCACATTAAATCAGTGTCAGAATGTGAAACATGTGCAATTCACATGTTGATTAAACAGATAAATGTGTGTGAGTTGTAGAGATAGAGTGTGTATTAATCATCTCTATCAGGTTCTGTCTAGAGCCATTAACCTTGGTCCAGAAGAGTTTCTAAGTGATTGGATGAGTCATACCTGCATTAGACAGAGAAACTACTTTATTTAGAGGTCACTTCTCTGGGTATAAGTGAGACATTTGGGGGTGGATCTGTAAAATATTACCCCTACAAGCACAATATTTACTTCTTGTAATGATGTTATTATGCACAGATTCTGTAGAGGTATTAGTTTCAAATATAAAAGTGATTCACTTGAACATACCAATGAGTCCATTTAACCATAAGTAGAAATACCACTCAACCATTTTGGGCTCCTAAGGTTTCTAAATATAAAGCAAAGAAGAGGCACTAGGCTGGCTGGAGTAATCAACCCTGACTACCAAGGAGAAAGGGAACCATAATAGCACACAGAGCAAAAAGAGAAACAAGTGCTGAATGCCAGAGAGTTCTTGGAGCTTCTCTTCATCATGCCACACTCTGTGATTAACTAAAGACTAAGTAGTTCCAAAGCCAGAAGTGGAAAACTACACTACTGACCCAGATCTTCACTCCACCATTCAAGCTCTTCACAAGCTGAAGAGCTTGCTAAGGGCAAAAAGAATGATTAGTGACTATGTGACCAATTGCAAAAATAAGAACTGTAATTATCATGATTAATTCTTCCTTATTTTTTAATTAATATGTACAGGTGAATGTTCAACAGAAGTTTTTCCCTTCTACCCTTTTTTATGCCATCATCATTTAACCAAAGAAAATGCATTGATTTCATACCATGTACTTGAGTGGTGCCAATTTAATATAACAGTCTTTGGTTGTGTGGTATTAAGAAGTAAAAATTCCTTTCTGTAGAAAGGTTGATGTATGTTTCCAAATATATATGAGTTTTGTCAATTAGGAATTAGATATCTTTACTATCATTTTTGTAAACTAATTATCATTATTGTTGCAATCATTTCACAATATATTCAAAACCCAAAACTTGATACAATATATCTTAAATGTATACAATTTTATTTACCAATTTTACCTCAATTAAAATAGAGAAAATAAAACAATTGCTTAAAAAGATGCAAGTGAATGCCACAAAGAATACACTTTGTATTGGTTACTTTCATAAGTCAATTAAGTTAGTATACAACGACAGATATTATGTTCTATTTTTGTGGAGGTGTTGTTTGAAAGCATTTTGTCGACAAGACTAATATTTAAACCAATGAACCTGGAGCTGGTGATATATATCAGTGGTAAAGCTTAAATAAACAGATAAATCTTTAAGTAAAGTAGAGTAGCTCTGACGTAGGTGTGGATTTTAATAAAATAGAGACTTTTCCTTGGTTGAGAAGTAGCTCTGACTTTGTTTTTGTTTCTCGTTTTTTGTTTTTGTTTTTATGCATTTGTCTGTTTGTTTTTGCATTCAAACTTGACCTTTTCCTAAATGGTCAAACTCTTGTTTTTCCAGGTATGATTTTAGACTCCAACTCTTGCAGTTTGGATTCTCCTAGTGCACCTAGATTTGGGGACTACCAAGAAAAAGCTGTTGGTGTGGAGTCAATTATACATGATCAGATTTCAAGATTGAATGAACAACTTACTCTCCATCACTGCAGCAAGTAACACTAAAAGCCTCCTTCCTAAAGCAACCTGCTCTTCTCAATGGCTGATCAGTATGTGTATGTAAAGTTTGAGCCCCCTCTCAATTCAGGACAGACCTGAAGAGAATTTTCATCTTCAGAGAT
Source organism: Apodemus sylvaticus (assembly GCF_947179515.1). NCBI lineage: Eukaryota > Metazoa > Chordata > Mammalia > Rodentia > Muridae > Apodemus > Apodemus sylvaticus. Next base: position 19,696,470 of record NC_067480.1, read on the forward strand.
GAGGTTGCAAAATTCATAGTGTCATCTGAATTTTCTCTCTGCTCCTCCATAATTTCTTCCCCTCTCTCCTTCACTCCTGCAAAGATGCTCTAATAAACGGCCTGTATTCACATGTGCATCTTACACTCTATTCTTAAAATAGTTCAGCCTGCAACAACTCTCCTGCTTCTACCCTACATTACCATTGTTCCTTCTTAAGAAGAAAAGAGTTTATCAGAAATCTTCTGCATGAAATAATAATCTATATATCTAATGCCAGGCCTTCCTTCCTGAATGCATTACTAATTTTCACCAGTGATTTCCTTGAAGCACTTCTTATTTACCCTGGCAGGGTTATTTTTTTCCCCTCAGATAATCTATCGGCTCTCTAAATTTAAATAGCACATGCTCATTCATGCTTCCCAAATCACAGTCACACAATTCACAGTCTTCCAAAGGACTTCTCACCTAGTTACATTCCTTATGAGTCCATTTACACCCCAGCCACTTGCAGAAGAACAAATGCCAAATGCTCATTAGGCTACATGTAAGAATATAGATGGTCTTCTCTGCTTACCCATGTAGCGTTTGAAAATCTGCACATAAAACTATGTAAAAACTATCATTTAAATTATTTTTGCAACATAATCCTAGGCATCCATCACTTAACAATTAAGTTATTAATATAACTGAAATAGTTAAAGAAATTTTATCTTCAAGTCTTTGCTCCAAATTTTATACTACCCTCATATGCAAAAGCCAAAACACTTAATTACACAAATTAGACCCAGGCATGATGGCCAGCAATCAATTTCATCACTAGGAGGGCTAAAGCAAGAGTATTATCATGACTCTAAGGCTAGCCTGGGCTACATAATAAGTTCTAGACCAGCCTAGGTGAAGATTGAAACAGGCTCAAAACAAAAGTAACAATACAAACAACTGTTGGCAACCTTTTTTTTGAGGAAATGATGATGAGTGTTCTTTGCTAACAACATGCATGTACTGGTTTACCTCACATCATATAGTTGAGCTGCATTTGTCCGGACTCCATAGAATAATACACACCAAAAAACTTCTGGTGGTGTGCTGAAGTTTCTTGACCCTTCCATGGACTTGGCTGATTGGCAAAGTGATGTCAGCGGAGACAGATGCACGTTCTAAGGCAAGGCATGTGCTGAGGTAAGACCTGCAGAGAACATGTGATGTTTGGAGGGTATAAATAGGACAGTGATGAAAGCTGTGCTTGGCTTGCTTATAGAGCTAGCTGTGCAATTCTTGTGGGTCTCCCATCTTCACTGAGACTTCTGCTGGAGTATCTATGAAGTGTTTACACATGAATCAAGCTATGGCTGTGAACCTGTGAACTGAACTGCCAATTTCCAGACAGCACAGACTGGAGTTGCTCCAAAGAACCTTTCTAAACAGGCCCACTTCCCCCATATCCTTTGTTTCCACTACCTCTGGTGGGCTACAATGGAGGTTAAAGCATTTAAGAACCATCATTTAAAAAAATAGGTGTTCAGAAAAATTAAAGTTACAATCCATCAATCCTTGAAGTGTATCCAGCTTTTCTCCTTATCCCTCCCCTACTTCTTGTTCATCCTGATTCCTTCTTGTCAGATTCTGATACCTAAAAAATATTTTCTACCAGGAACCCTCAGTGGCTACACCTAGACTCAGGTAATTCATATCATCTTTCCTGTCTTCCAAACAATCTCTCCACTCTCAACTTCAGCCAGGTAACACCCAGGTCCCACCTTCTACCTCAATTCCATTAACTGTAGACTTCAGGCCAAGGGTTGCCCTAGTTGTTTCATGCCTATCTCTCCAAATAATTTGTGACATTACTGAAATTTACTTACAAGATTCCCTCTCCCATCATAGAGCCAATTTCCTTTTGACTGCACCTCTTGATATGAACAGGATCCCTTTTGCTTTAGCCTGAAACCTTACTCAGATGTTGTTCCAACCCAACTCTTCTTAGCTGTCCTGAAGAAGCACATCTTACCAGAAAATCATATACTCAACAATTTCCTAAGATCTAAAGAAGGCAACATAAACCAATAAATGTGAACCAATAAATGACCCAACAAAGTCACGACCCAATATCAACAAAATCACAAACATACCAACCCAAGATGCCTAGATGCCAAAGCAAAAACATATACATTAAAGATGAAGACAATGAGTCTCCACCAGAACCCTTTAACATAGCAGCAATAGACCCTGAAAAATAAAGAATAGCTGAAGCACAAGACAAGGGCTCCAAATTAACACTTATATGTGCAAGGATCTTAAAGAGGATATTAATGAATTCTTTAATGCAGTCAGGGAAAACATACACAAACAGTGAAATGAAATCATAAAAAAACATTTAAAGATATTGAAGTGGAACTTTAAAAAATAGAATTAATAAAAACCCCAACTAAGCTATAACTGGGAATGAAAATACAGACAACCAAACAGAAATCTAAAGGATAAGCTTCCCTAATTGAGTACATGAAACACAGAGAATCTCAGGTATTAAAGACAAGGTAGAAGAAATGAGAACATTGCTCACAGAAAATGTTAAATATTTGTAAATAAAATCCAAGCATAAAACATTCATGAAATCTGGTATACTATAAAAAGGCATAATCTATAAATAATAGAAATAGAGAAAGCAGATTGACAAATCAGAGAAGAAAATTTCCCTCATCTTAAGTAGGAGGCACCTATCAAGATACAAAAAAAATATATAAATTCTAAATAGAGAGGCCCAGAGGGAAAAATGTCCACAATACATAATAGCAAAATCATATAGAACAAAGAAAGCATATTAAAAGATATAAGGAGAAATAACCAAGTACTATATATCGGCGGATCTATTAGAATAATACCTGACTTCTGAATGGACACTCTAAAACCCAGAAGGGATTTGAAGAATGTGCTACAAACTCTAGAAGAAGCAGCAAGAATACAAACCAAGACTAGTTAGCCAGCAAAACTTTCAGTTACAACAGACAGAGAAAGAACAACATTCTACAAAAATGAGCAGTATCTATGTAAAAATCAAGCTCTACAAACAGTATAAAAATAAGTTATAGTCCTGAGGAGACCAAACACACTCTAGAAGACACAGGCATAAGCAATCTCAAACCAATAAGTCAAAAGAGAAAGGGAAATACATACTATAATAACCAAATAACAAGACTCAATAAAACTATTCATTGATAACTTTTAACAGGTGTGGTCTTGATTTTCCCCCCAAAAAAGACAGAGATTAAAAGATTGGATTAGAAAAACAGGATACATCCTTTTGTTGTATCCAAAAAAGCACACCATACCATGAAGAAGAGACACTACCTCAGAGTAAAAGATGGGAAAAGATACTCCAAGCAAATGGGCACAAGAAGCAACCAGGTATAGCCATTGTAATATCTGCCAAAACAGATTTCAAACAAAACAAATCAGAAGAGATAGAGAAAGGCAATACATACTCACCAGGATGATGTTACAGTTCTAAACATTTAGGCACCAAGAGAGAGCACCTACATTCATAAAAGAAACACTTCTACAAATAAAATCATAACTGACCTTCACACAGTGAGAGTGGTGACCTCAACAACAGAGTGGCTCTACAGGCAAAAAAGTACATGTAGGAATTCTGGAGTTAAGTAACATCATAAATCTGAGTCTTCGACTTGATTCCATTGACCGGCCTGTCTGTTTCTGTACCAGTACTAAGCACTTTATATCACTATTGCTCTGTAGTACAGCTTGAGGTCAGGGATGGTGATTCCTTCTGAAGTTCTTTTATTGTGCAGAATTGTGTTGGCTATCCAGACTTTTTGTTTCTTCCATATAAAGTGGAGAATTGCTCTTTCAAGGTCTATAAAAAATTGTGTTGGAATTTTGGTGCGAATTACATTGAATCTATAGATTGCTTTTGATAGCATGGCCATTTTCATTGTGTTAATACTATCCATGAGCATGGGAGATTTTTCCATCTTCTGATATCTTCTTCAATTTCTTTCTTCAGGGACTTGAAGTTCTTGTCATACAGATCTTTTACTTGCTTGGTTTCACCAAAATGTTTTATATTATTCATGGCTATGGTAATGGGTATCATTTCCCTAATTTCTTTGTCTGCCCATTTACCATTTGTACAAAAGAAGACTACTGATTTGTTTGAGTTAATTGTGTATCCATCCATTTTGCTGAAGGTTTTTATCAGTTGGAGTTCTCTGGTAGAATTTTTGGAATTACTCCTGTATACTATCATATCATCCACAAATAGTAATACTTTGACGTCTTCCTTTTCAATTTGTATCCCCTTGATCTCCTTTAGCTGTTTTATTGCTCTGACTAGAACTTAAAATATTATATGTAATAGAAAGGGAGAGAGTGGGCAGTTTTGTCTTGTCCCTATGCTTAATTTTTTCTCCGTTTAGTTTGATGTAGGATATTGGCTTGCTATATATTGCTTTGATTGTGTTTAGATATGTATCCTGTATCCCTGATTTCTCGAATATCTTAAACATGAAGGGGTGTTGGGTTCTATCAAAGACTTTTACAGCATCTAATGAAATGATCATGTGATTTTTGTCTTTCTGTTTGTTTATATGATGGATTATGTTGATAGAGTTTCATATATTGAACCATTCCTGCATCCCTGGGATGAAGCCTACATGATCTTGACAGATGATGTCCTTAATGTGTTCCTGGATTCAGTTTGTGAATATTTTATTGACTAATTTTAGATCAATGTCCATAAGAGAAATCAGTCTAAAGTTCTCTTTTATTGTTGAGTCTTTGTGTGGTTTAGGTATCAGGATGACTATGACCTTATAGAATGAGTTTGGCAGTGTTTTTTCTGTTTCTATTTTGTGGAATAGTTTGTTTGAGAAGTACTGAGATTAGCTCTTCTTGGAAAGTCTGGCAACAAAACCATATGGCCATGAGCTTGTTGTTGTTGTTGTTGTTGTTGGGAGACAGTTAATGACTGCTTCTATTTCTTTAGTGGTTAGGGCTGCTTAAACAGTTTATCTGATCTTAATTTAACTTTGATAAGTGGTATCTGTTGATAAAATCAGCTATTTCATTAAGATTTTCCAATTTTATGGAGTACTAGTTTTTGTGGAGTAATGATTCTTTGAACTTCCTCAGTGTAAGTTGTTACATCTCACTAATGGACTTAGCACATATTGATTAATATTTCACCCAAACACAAAAGAAGAGCTTTCCTGCAACTTCTGGAATTTTCTCCAAAAATGGACACATACTTGGACACAACAATAGTCTCAAAAGGTATAAGAAATTTTAAATAATACTCTGCATACCATCTCACTACAACAGATTAAAGCTGAACATCAGCAATAGCAGAAACAATAGACAGTTTAAAAATTCATGAGACCTTAAGAACTCACTACTGGATAAAAAATGAGTCAAGACAGAAATTAAGAAGCAAATTAAAAACTTTTTAGAATTGAATGAAAACACAGTAACTGAAACCCCTGTGGGACACAATGAACACAGTTCTAAGAGACAAGTTAAAAGTACTAAATGTCTACATAAGAAAAATAAAGAGATCAAATACCAGTAACTTAACAGCACACCTGAAAGATCTAGAACAAAAAGAAATAACACACAAAAGGAGTACACAGCAAGAAATAATCAAACTCAGGGCTAAAATCAATAAATTAGAAACAAAATAAACAGTAGAAAGAATCAATGAAACTGAGAGCTCATTCTTTGTGAGACCCAATATTGATAAACTCATAGCTAAATTAACTAAAAGATGAATAGATATAATCCAAATTAATAAAATTAGGGAAGAAAATGGGAGCCTAAAAATAAACACAGAAAAAACCCAGAGAATTACAAAGACATACTGAAAAAATCCGTGTTTCAACAAACTGATAAATTTTATACACACACACACACACACACACGCTCACACACACACACATACACACACTCACGCACACACACACACACACTCACGCACACATATATGACCTACCAAAGTAAATCAAGATTAAATGGGTATCTAAACAGACAGACCCATAATTGAAGCAGTAATTAAAAGTCTCCCAACCAAAGAAAGCCCAGGATCATATGGACTCAGTACAGAACTTTGCAAGAACTTCAAAGAATAACTAACTCTCCAAACTTCTCAAATTATTCTATAAAATAGGAAGTGAAAGAACATTATCTTATTGTTTTAGATATCAGGCCACATCACCCTGATAGCTAAACCACACAAAGACCTCTAAACCACACAAGAAAGAAAACTGCAACCAATATCCCTTATAAGCATCACTGCAAAGATTCTAAATAAAGTGCTTGAAAACCAAATCTCAGAACACATGAAAGATTGTTCATCATGATGAAATAGGCTTCATTCCAGAGATGCAGGGATAGTTCAGCATATGGAAATTGATACATGGAATCCACCATATAAGCAGAGTGAAAAACTAAAACTAAGTGATCATCTCGTTGGATGCAGAAAAGGCTTGTGAAAAAAATCTAACATCCTTTCATTATAAAAGTACTGGAGAAACTAGGTTTGCAATGGGACACACATCAATATAATAAAGGTGACTTACAACAAGCCAATAGCCAATACCCACTTAAATGGAGAGAAACTCAATGCATTTTCACAAAAATCTGGAACAAGAATTTTCACTCTCTCTTTACCTATTCAATACAGAATTTGAATTTTTAATGAGTAATAAGACAAGCGAAGGAGATCAAGAAGATATAAAGAGGAAAAGAAGAAATCAAAACTTGTGGATGATATCATTGTAAAGATAAATGAGCCTATCTCAGTTTGGGTTTTATTGCTGTAAAGAGACACTATGACAAAGGCAACTCTTACAAAGACAAACATTTAATTGGGGCTGACTTACAGTTCAGAGGTTTAGTTCCATTATCATCAGGGTGGGCAGCATAGCAGCATACAGGCAGACATTATGCTAGCAGAGCTAAGAATTCTATATCTTAGTCTGAAGGAGCCAAGGAGACTATCTTCAGCAAGCATCCAGGAGGAGGCTCTTTTTCCACTGTGGGTGGAGCTTGAGCATAGAGATCTCACAGTCCACCTCCACAGTGACACACTTCCTCTGACAAGCCACACCCTCCATAGTACCACCCTCCATGGGCTGAGCGTTCAAATACTTGAGTCTATGGTCACCAAACCTATTCAAACCACTACACAACCTAAACTATATACCAGGAATTTTTTGCAGCTGATAAACTATTATGCAAAATATCAGGATTCAAAGTCAATACACAAAAATCAGTAACCTTTGTTTATGTAAGCGACAACCTGACTGAGAAAGAAATAAGGGAAACAGTACCTTTAATCATAAACCTTTTCTTTTCTTTTTTTTTAAACATGGGCAATTCTAACCAATCTGAAAGACTTGTTCAATAAAATCTTTAAGGCATTGAAAAAAACATGATCAAGAATTTCAGAATATGGAAAGATCTCCTATGCTCATGGCTCATTTGGACTAATAGGGTAAAAATGGCCATTCTACCAAAATAATCTGTGGATTCAATGCAATTCCCATCGAAATACCAACATATTTCTTTAAATAAAATCAAAGTACAATGTTCATCTCTATATGGAAGCTCAAAAAAAATCCCTAGCTAAATCCAGGAATAATAAAAGAATTGATGGAGATATCATCATCCTCCATCTCAAATTGTATTACAGAGCTATAGTAATAAAAACAGCATGGTATTAGCACAAAAATGAGACATTAATAATGGGATAGTTAAAGACCCAGAAGTAAGTTCACATATAATACCTGGGTTTTGATGAAGAAGTCAGAAATACACACTGGAGAAAAGACCCCAATTTTTAATAAATTATGGTGGTCAAACTGGGTGGTTGCATATAAAAGAATTCAAATATATTCATACTTATCAATCTGCACAAAACTCAGCTCCAAATGGATCAAAGACCTCAACATAAAAGCAGATATACTTAGCCTGACAGAAAAAAAAATAATAGGGAATAGTCTTGAGCTCTTCGGCATAGAAAAAGACTTTCTGAAAAGTATAATAGTAGCCTGGGTGCTAAAATCAGCAATTAATAAATTGAGACTTATGAAACTGAGAAGCTTTTGCACAACAAAGGACACTGTCATTCAGACAAAGCAGCAGCCTACAGAATGGGAGAATAACTTTTCCAATTAAACATCTTACAGAGGGCTAATATCAAAATATATAAAGAAAACCTAGACATTAAGAAATAAAAAAAAGAGATACAAAAGTACACAGAAAGCTTTCTGAAGTACACAGAGAATTCTAAAAGGTGAGGCTCAAATGGTCGAAATACTCTCACAGAAATGTTCAATAGTTTAACAGATATATCCATATCAAAACTACTTTGAGATTTCTTCTTACACCTCATAATGACAAGGATATGGACTAAGAGAGAGTGTGTGAGTAGAAACTTGTACAGTCACTATGCAAACCATTGTGGAATTCCTTAGGAACTCAGAGAATAGATTTACCTCAAGATACCCAAATGACTCTACATCCTACTACAGAGATGTGTGCTCACCCATGTTCACTGTTGCTCTATCCATAATAGCCAGAAATTGGAAGCATCCTAGATGTACAACAGCAGAGAGTGGATAATGCAAATGTGGTGCATTTACACAACAGAATGTTATTCAGTTGCTTAACAATGAAATCATGAAATGGCATGCAAATGAATGAACACATTATGAGTGATGTAATCCAGACCCAGAAGTCAAATATATTATTCTCCTATATAGTTATCTTTTGAGCCTTTGTTAGGCATGCCACAATCCATATAAACATAGATGTTAGTTATAGAGTAAGAGAAGGATCTCTCAAGGAAGAGGAAATAGAATGAACAGTTAAGGGGTAACATGAGGGGAGATGTGTATGGGAGGGTTAAATAGAGATAGTGCGAAAGAGAAAGGCAATGGAGGGAATACCAGAAGGGATGGGTAACACTAAAGATCACTGGAGGAATGCTAGGGAAACCTAGTACTGTAGAAACCCCCAAGTGTGTGTGTGTGTGTGTGTGTGTGTGTGTGTGTGTGTGTGTGTGTGTGCGCGCGCGCGTGCGTGTGCGTGTGTGTGCACGCGCGTGCGCGCATGTGCATGTGTGTGTGCGTGTGCGTGTGCGTGTGTGTGTGTGTGTGTGCATGCGTGTGTGCGTGTGTGTGTGTGTGTGTGTGTGTGTGTGTGTGTGTGTAATGAAAATCTGAATGGAATCACCAAAAAACAGGGAGACAATGCCCTCACTAGACATCCCTCACCTCCAAGTGAAACCTGGAGAGCCAGGAATAGGTTACATCTAATTGAGTAGTTGACCAAAGGTCTTCCGTGGGAACCCACCCCCCTCCAAACAACTCAAAGCTGTTGCTTGCTCTCCGTCAGCCCTGTTTGCTGATGACAACACCTACATATCTAATTGAATGACAAGAATTATGCTGGTGCCTAACTAGAGCCTTCCCCTCTACTGACTAGACTGGAAGATTCATCTCTACTAAAGTTCATCTCCACTGGAAGTTCACCCCCTGCTGAAAGATAACCTGAGTCAGAGGAGTAAGGTAAACACTAATACTATCACGTTCTACAATGATATGCCATTGCAATGGTACCTCAAAAGTTGCAGGAGTAACCAACCATTATCCAACTGGAATTAAGTCCTACTCCATGAGTTAGATCTCATACTGGTGATGCTTGGATGTCAAGAATCTGAAACTGATTATACCATGGACCTAGGGAAGGAAATATTGTTCAGCTAAAAGAACATAGCAGTAAAATGCTTCCTAACGACATTCTGCTATACCTGTAGATCATTGTCAACAGATAAGCTTCTTCCTACAATAAACAAAAACTAGTACAAAGACCAATTGCACAAACAGTACAATTGGACCAATGCAGAGAGTGAGAGACCTCAGAACCCTCATTTCTTAATGGGATATCGTCCTCAAACTCCCTTCCTTGGTACTCAGGGAGTGGTGCAAAAAAGAGGGTGGAGAAAATATAAGCGCCAGTGGGATAAAAACAATAAAAACAAGAAAACAGTGCCTTCCAGACGGTATACATATGTATTCAGAGACGATAGCAGCATGCACAAGGCATGTGTGGGTTAAAGGGGGGTGACCCGAGTCCTCCTCAGAACTCAGGCCACTGGGCAAGGCAGATGTGGGTAGTTGGACTGTGCGCCCCCACACTGCTGGGTGGGTGTCTGGCTGTGAGAAGCCACAAGACCTCAGTCCACGGGGGTGGGGAAGGCACATTCTCAGGGTTCTCAGACTTGAACACCCCAGACACCGTTGGGTGTCGCGGAAGAGCTGAGATCCGGGTGGGGGGGGGGGGCTCAGAGGCTTTGGTCCAAGGCCAAAGGATAAAGGGTGAGGCAGGCAGGGAAGTGCACTGACTGGTTTCCAAGCAAGAGAGAATCCTTGGTTTGGTCAGTGGACAACTTGGGTTGGTGGTGGCCCTTGGCTGGGAACGCTGGGAGGCCTTCCAGCAGGAGACTAGATGAGCAGCTCTTTAGGGGAAGACTTGCCTCAATGTTCCAGCATGGCAGGTCCAGACAAGAAGACGCAGTCCATGGTTTTTGAGAGCTTATTGTAGGGAAGGAGAGAGAGAGAATAGGTAGAGAAGGAGTGGTGAGCCATGGCCACGTGGAGGGAGGGGGAAGAGAATGGGGAGAGAGGAGGAGCAAGGGAATAAGAGAAAAAACAAGAGAGTAAGAGAAGAGAGCAAGAGAGAGAGGAGGGGGCAAGCACCCTTTTTTATAGTGGGCTGGGCCTGCCTGCCTGTTGCCAAGTAACAGTGCCATGGTGACTGTGGGGGTGGAGTCCAAACAGAATACCAGGGGCTTGGGGTATTGGATTACAGAGTTGAGGGCCTCCTGTCAGAAGCCTAGTGTCTGAGAGTGTGGCCAACTGGTCCATCCCTTGGAGTATTAATGTTTGGGGTTTCTGGAAGTTAAGCCTCGCTCAACCAGAACACAGACTGCCTTTCACGGTCCCACGGGCATGCACATGTCCAATCCAGATGGGAAGTGGATTGTACTGTACTGTAAAGGGAAGTGAACAGAAGCACACACCAGTCACTCTGAAGCTATCTCAAACTGTCAACTGCTCGTAAAGGAAAATTAATTTTTCTAGTGGTGCCTCATTGGGTATACAAACAACACTTAAGTGTAGGTCCCATGTCCAGCAAAAGTCAACACACAGTAAAATTAATGGTTGGGGGGATACTTGCCTGGGCATTTTTTTTTTACCTTACTGGCCTTTTGATTATATATCATGGTTTCTAATTTTGTGGTTTGGGGTTTTGTGTCTGCACGTCTCTGAGTGGGTATGTGTTTATACATGTTTTTCATGAGTCCTTTCTGCTTTTGTTTTCTGATCCTTTTGTTTTAGTATAGTTGGTTTTACTTTCATGTTCCTTTTCTAAAGAGCGTGTTGAGTGGAACAGGAGTAAATAGGGAGAAGACCAGGGAAGGGAAATCGTAATCAGAATATTTCGTATGAAAAATTATTCCTTTAAAGGGGGAGAAGAAAAGAATAGAGCACAACCATTTATGCCATCTGTGATCATACACCCCAGTTCTTCCACATCCCACTACTAGAAGAAACAGAAACACAAATCATTGCTAAAGAAGAATATAGTTCTTGAATCAAATCTTTTACCCAATCTCATCAGGCAGAAGTATACCTGACACTCTCGGTATGTATAAATTCACTTTAGACACACGTAGTAAGTACAGTGGCCTAGATTCAGAGAAGAGTCTGTCCTGTAACATGGTTTTATGAAATGGAGTTTATTTGTTTTAATGTTCAGTTTTGCTTAACTTTTGACCATTAGTTTGGAATGCTTCTGATCTCAAAATATATTTCAGTAATATTGTTCTTTAATCTTGAATTAAATTACAATCCAATACTACATTTCTAACTTAATTATTAAGCTTCTTTCAGATAGGAAAATGTATCCCAATAGTTATCAGTCATATCAGTCAGTTGACAAGATCATTCAAGCATTTCTCCTTTCTCCATTAGCTAAAAAAAAAAAAAAAGGACACATCTCATTTTTCATCTCTGTGAACATAACATCTTAGCAATATTTTCCTCAGGTCAGAGTGTACACTTACCATAATAGCTAGCCAAATTTTTGCCAACTTTTTTTTATAATTATATCATATGGGATTTGGGCCTCCTATTGCTTTAGTTGCACGTGATGTGAGTAGTGCTATTTGAATAATGACCCAGTGAGGAAAGAAAATAATTGAGAAACTGTCCTTGGAATATTGCAAAAGAAATCATGGAGGCTTTTGACAGTATAAAAGCATCTAATTGCTAGATGACCAAAATTCACTGGGAAGAAGCTATAGTTGAACTGAGGGCTGACTATACTGTCCAAACTATTAGATAATGACTTTGGATTGCAGTGTGAGGTATATTCCATATGGGATGATTTATGAAATGTGTAATAATAATCATTTGGGACAGAAAACATTTTTTGGAAACTGTTTTCTATGATTAATGATTATACCTTAAGAGAGCATATGGAAACACCTGGTAAGTAACAATCACACTCAACAGTATAATAGGAGAATGTTTGAGAAGATTGGGGTTAATGTACCAGCTGCATAGCAATGAATTCAATGCAGCTATGAATGAAGTTAGACACATGTAGCTTCAGATGTCTTTGGGGGATTTTTGTCACTTACTTATCTGATGACCTTTCACAAAGTATTATCATTTCTAGGAGACTCCTTTGATTTAAAAATGGGGGCAGTAACATTGGTGTTTTACTGTAATTAAATGATAAAAGGGTTTTTTTTAAAAAAACAATCCAGAGCACAGTAAACACCAAATTGTTGGGCTTTATTGATGATTCTTGAGGATGTGGATGGCTGGAACCAGACAGAAGTTACAAGAAAGTTTTATGTCAGACAACCTTGTAAAACTGTACCAAGTCATATAATCAAATCCAAGACAAAAAGGAGCAGTGGGCTGTGATCCTCAGGACCTCTCCCTCTTCAACATTCCTTCTGTCATCTTGGGGGAAGTTCTACTTATTCTAAGGAAATGAATTCTATACTATCTAACTGAAATGTCTTTGAGAACTGCGTATGAGAACATGTCAATATTTCAAAAATCTTTCAGGAGAATTGGGTAAGTTACTTGTTTCCAAGTATGTGATTAATGATTTACTTGTCTCTGTAGAGAGAAATTGGAAAGATCATACTTCAGGTAGTTGACACCAACATCTGTCACCGGAGCAATACTTGCTCTACATGGTAGCCAGGAATGCACAGCAGCTAATAGACACATTTCACACTTGCTTCTACACAACATGGCAAACCAGAAATAAAATCCAAGCTTCGAGAATCATCCAAACCCATCACACGTACACAATCAAGAATGAGAAAAATCCCTCTCCTGTATGTTAGATTTTTACATTTAAGAATCTTGTTGAGGAAATATTATATCTTTATTCTCCTACTGGAAAAAAAACTAAATTACTAAGAACAAAAATTAAGTTATTTTTTATAGGAACAAAAAAATCATAATGCTATGATGCTATTAATTGTATGTTTAAGCCTCAGGCAATGTATAGCAACAGATGCATGTTGCCCTTGATGTTGTTTACAAATTGCTCCTATCCCTTCTGATTAGAGGATCCTGAACTAGTATGATAAGGTTGTTCTAACTAACTCAATTATTAAGTCTAAACAAAACAAAAGCAAGAAGCTGTTCTAAGGTTTCACTTTGAGGGCCAGCAAGATGCCTCAGTGGGTAAAGTCATCTGCTGCAAGTTGATGATCTAAGTTTAATTCCCATGATGTACATGGTAGAAGGAGACAACTGACTCCTTGACCACCACACATGCATGCCAACACACATATATGCACGCACGATTAAATAATTCACAAAATTATTAAAAAGTATAGTTCTAATTTTAATCTAAAAGCTAAAGTGTCTAAAAAATTAGAAAGGGGAGTTTATCTCACAAACCCAGCATTTTTTTTAGTGTTCTAGTGATATTTATTTATAGTATAGATGGCCAGTTAATCATTATAAATAGGTACTTCTCTTTCAGGCAGGGTGTCATATAGCACAGACTGTCCTGAAACTCAATATATAGCTAAGAACAACATTGGAATTTCTGATTTTCCTACCTCTACCTCATAAGTGCTAGAATTACTGATGTGTCCCACCCTGCCCAGTTTTTGCCTTGCTAGGGATTGAACCTAAGGCTTTGAGGATGCTGAACAAATATTCTACCAACTTACCAAGTAAGTTTCATTCCCTGCCTAATAACACATTCAATGTGAAAAGAAAGTAATCTTTAGCTATTGAAGACATGAGATAACTTATATCCCAAAGTCAGTGCAGAGAATAAAACAGACGTACTGTCTCTTGGCATGAACATTTACGTTATCTGAAATTCTGTTTGCATAGGTTAACTTGTTGAACACTAAGCACTCTTAATTCTATCATAAAACAACATTTTAATAAATCTTGTGTTTGCAGTACAGATTGATTTTAACTGCCTAAAATCCATTTGGAAATACATACTCTAGGCAGAATACAATTCATTTGCATAGGGACAGAAGAATTATTTTAAAGTGATTTAACAAGGACAAAATAACTTTTCTTTTCAGTCAACTCTAATCCTAGGAATCTACAATTTCCAGAATCTACTTGACAATATTTTCATTTTGTTTTATTCTTTATAGCCACTGAAGAATGCATCTGGCTTCAGCCAATATTTGAACAAATGAAATCAAAGTGTGGTTTAGACTATGAAAATTGTTAAAAGTCAAAAGAGTCTCAGAACCGTCTAAGAGATAACATACCCAGCCTCTGGCTCCTAGTCAATCAGGCAGTGACTGGCATGGGCTACCTCTTTTGGCATGGGTCCCAAATCAGACAAGCCATTGATGGGCAACTCCTACAAGGTTTGCATCTCCATTACCCCAGAACATCTTGCAGACAGGATAGACTATATGCTGAAGGTTTTTTACTAGGTTGGGGTCCCAGTCCCAGCACTGAAAATTGCCTGCTTACAGAAGATAGACATTTCAGACTCCGGATCATCCATTACTGGAATTCTTTACTAAGGTCAACCTCACAGAATCCTGAGAGTTTCTACTGAAGTAAGTTTTTACATTGTCCCTAAATGTCCTCCAATTCCAGTCATCTCACCCACACCATATTCTTTCTTTCTAGCCTCTCCATACACACCTGTTCCCTCCTGTTGCATTACCACTTGACCTCAGTCCACACACAAAATCAATTCTATTTCCCCTTCCCAGGGAGATGGATGCATCCTCTCCTTGTTACTTAGTATTTCTGGGTCTATGGATTGCAGCATGATTATTTACCAATTCACCAGTGTGTGTGCTTGACAATACTAGGTATGGAAAAGCTTCGCAACTCCTGTAGACCAAGAGCCTGAATAAATAAGAAATTTCACAGTGACAAGGCTTGGAGGAAAGAATTACCATATGCTATTTCCTGCAGCCATTGAGAAGACACCAATTATCTAAATTTGCCCAACTCTGAAAAATCATAAATCCTTGCATAACTCTGGGACCCCAGAGATATCTCTCTGTAGTTGTTAAGAAGCTAATTGCCTTAGAAATCAAATTTGGCTCAAACAAAAACCTCTGAAATTAGCCCATAAAGAGCACTATATATCAGGAAATAGGTGGTGGAAACTGCAAGTATGGAAGGTACCTTCCAGAAGAGATAGGAGATCATAGAGCCTCCCTTTCAGGACCAGAAATGTGGCTAGTTGTGTGTTATTTTTTATGAGTGATAGAACCAAACACAACTATAGTGTATACAGTTCCTACTACTCTTCTCTCTCTCTCCTTCAGCACATTGCTGGCAGGTCACAGATAAACCTGTGCTGAAGGAGACACTGTTATTCCACTACTCATTTGCATAGGCATGCGTGTTTTGATGGCCTTAAGAAGTGCTACACCTCTAGATCTTGCCCACTTACAAGCTTTTCTGACACAAGCAAGGCAGGGAGGAACCTTCATGTTTGATCTGTTCCTTGCAAACAGCAGCATATTGTGATCATCCGAAATACTGCCACAGATGTGCAACTGAGACCCACACCTTAAGAATATTGTCTTCTAGAGAGAAGCTTTTCCTTGTGTTGGCCAAGTTCTTCTCTGTCTCATCCCTACCATAACTTCAGGTGAGAACCATTTTGTCCAGATCTAGTTGTGATTCACTCCTGCTTCATCACAGTCTGGGCTATAAAAGAAAGAGCTAGGATAAAAGCCTTCACATATTGTCACATATCCCAGCATGCATTGCTGATGTTCTAAGTTCCTGGTCTTAGGTGGACACAGAATGGTAGTGGAGGAGAACAGCATAAATTCTTCTGTCACCATATCTCTAATGGTTCCAAGCATTCATCATCCTCACGCAATTTTTTTCTCACAGACAGCTAACTTTATTAGCTTGGTTTTGATTCCTATTCTTGAGACTCTATGAATAGCTAGGCCCATGCCATTGTATAATAAGACAAGTTTATTAAACTCTTTATTATCACTTGTACAATCACTATTAGAGACACTTTTAAATAGTATGTCCAATATCAGCATTACCTAGGGACTTCTTATCACCTGCCCTTGACCACATTGTCCATTGTGCCCGTATCAGGTGATGCCAAGAGCTCTGCTGCCTATACGACATCTCCCTAAATCATTTGAGGATTCATACCCTTCAATTACTGTAGTACTGTTCACCATTACTATGGGATCAAGATGACAAGTCACAGCCAATACAAAGAAGATACACAGCTAGAATAAACTCAATATTTAGTGCACACTGATTACTAGAACACACACATACAAAAGAAGGTATTTGCAAAGAATATTGTTCCAAAAATTGAGTATTCTTATATTCAATCCCCAATAGATAGAGCTAAAAGACCATTTTTATGAGAGATCAACACTGAAAAGTATAGAAGAGGAAAGGAATTTCAAAACCTATGAAAGAAAACTCTCAAGTCACATGTATAGACAACATATAAAGGACTATCCATTCTACTAGATGAGCACATTTTAGCAAAACAACATGAAAAAAATATTGAATAAAGGTAATATTCATCTCCTAAAGATGTCTCTAATAAAAGAAATCAAAGATAAAAAAGTAGAGCAAATACAACATAATTTATACAAATAGTAAATGAAATTACTAATACAACAGAGACTATGGAGAAATTCAACAAAGAAAAGATTTTTTTCTAAAAAGAGCCAGTCAACAATTTTGGAAATGAAATCTCAGTAAGTCAGAAAAAAATGTTAAATGCCTCTACAATTAAACCAAGGGAAAGAAAGCCAGACCCACAAAGGCAAGGATCACATATTTTTACTCATGTGTATAATTGAAGAACAAAATATGAACAGGAAAAAGATTATTAGGAGTACAACAAAAGGAAGCTTATAGCAATGACTTCTTAAAAGAACACATAGAAATAAAACTATAAATCAGTATCCTTTTTTTATTCTTTTTTTTATTCGATATAATTTATTTACATTTCAAATGATTTCCCCTTTTCTAGCCCCCCAGTCCCCGAAAGTCCCATAAGCCCCCTTCTCTTCCCCTGTCCTCCCACCCACCCCTTCTCACTTCCCCGTTCTGGTTTTGCCTAATACTGCTTCACTGAGTCTTTCCAGAACCAGGGGCCATGCCTCCTTTCTTCTTGTACCACATTTGATGTGTGGATTATGTTTTGGGTATTCCAGTTTTCTAGGTTAATATTCACTTATTAGTGAGTGCATACCATAATTCACCTTTTGAGTCTCGGTTACCTCACTTAGTATGATGTTCTCTAGCTCCATCCATTTGCCTAAGAATTTCATGAATTCATTGTTTCTAATGGCCGAATAGTACTCCATTGGGTAGATAAACCACATTTTTTGCATCCACTCTTCTGTTGAGGGATACCTGGGTTCTTTCCAGCATCTGACAATTATAAATAGAGCTGCTATGAACATAGTAGAGCATGTATCCTTATTACATGGTGGGGAATCCTCTGGGTATATGCCCAGGAGTGGTATAGCAGGATCTTCTGGAAGTGAGGTGCCCAGTTTTCAGAGGAACCGCCAGACTGATTTCCAGAGTGGTTGTACCATTTTGCAATCCCACTAGCAGTGGAGGAGTGTTCCTCTTTCTCCACACCCTCTCCAACACCTGCTGTGTACTGAATTTTTAATCATAGCCATTCTGACTGGTGTAAGATGAAATCTCAGGGTTGTTTTGATTTGCATTTCCCTAATGACTAATGAAGTTGAGCATTTTTTAAGATGTTTCTCCACCATCCGAAGTTCTTCAGGTGAGAATCCTTTGTTTAACTCTGTACCCCATTTTTTAATAGGGTTGTTCGGTTTTCTGGAGTCTACCTTCTTGAGTTCTTTATATATATTGGATATTAGGCCTCTATCTGATGTAGGATTGGTGAAGATCTTTTCCCAATTTGTTGGTTGCCGATTTGTCCTCTTGATGGTGTCCTTTGCCTTACAGAAACTTTGTAATTTTATGAGGTCCCATCTGTCAATTCTTGCTCTTAGAGCATACGCTATTGGTGTTCTGTTCAGAAACTTTCTCCCTGTACCGATGTCCTCAAGGGTCTTCCCCAGTTTCTTTTCTATTAGCTTCAGAGTGTCTGGCTTTATGTGGAGGTCCTTGATCCATTTGGATTTGAGCTTAGTACAAAGAGACAAGGATGGATCAATTCGCATTCTTCTGCATGCTGACCTCCAGTTGAACCAGCACCATTTGTTGAAAAGGCTATCTTTTTTCCATTGGATGTTTTCAGCCTCTTTGTCGAGGATCAAGTGGCCATAGGTGTGTGGGTTCATTTCTGGATCTTCAGTCCTGTTCCATTGATCCTCCTGCCTGTCACTGCACCAATACCATGCAGTTTTTAACACTATTGCTCTGTAGCATTGCTTGAGATCAGGGATACTGATTCCCCCAGATTTACTTTTGCTGATGAGAATAGTTTTAGCTATCCTGGGTTTTTTGTTGTTCCAGATGAATTTGATAATTGCTCTTTCTAACTCTGTGAAGAATTGAGTTGGGATTTTGATGGGTATTACATTGAATCTGTATATTGCTTTTGGAAAAATGGCCATTTTAACTATATTGATTCTACTGATCCATGAGCATGGGAGGTTTTCCCATTTTTTGAGGTCTTCTTCCATTTCCTTCTTCAGAGTTTTGAACTTCTTGTCATACAGATCGTTCACATGTTTGGTAAGAGTCACCCCAAGATACTTTATACTGTTTGTGGCTATTGTGAAGGGGGTCATTTCCCTAATTTCTTTCTCAGCCTGCTTATCCTTTGAGTATAGGAAGGCCACTGATTTGCTTGAGTTGATTTTATAACCTGCCACTTTGCTGAAGTTGTTTATCAGCTGTAGGAGCGCTCTAGTGGAGTTTTTTGGGTCACTTGGGTAGACTATCATGTCGTCTGCAAATAATGATAGTTTGACTTCTTCCTTTCCAATTTGTATCCCTTTGACCTCCTTATGTTGTCAAATTGCCCGAGCTAGTACCTCAAGTACAATATTGAAAAGATAAGGAGAAAGGGGGCAGCCTTGTCTGGTCCCTGATTTCAGTGGGATTGCTTCAAGTTTCTCTCCATTTAGTTTGATGCTGGCTACCGGTTTGCTGTATATTGCTTTTACTATGTTTAGGTATGGGTCTTGAATTCCTGTTCTCTCCAAGAATTTAAGCATGAAAGGATGCTGAATTTTGTCAAATGCTTTTTCAACATCCAATGAAATGACCATGTGGTTTTGTTCTTTGAGTTTGTTTATGTAGTGGATTGCATTGATGGAATTACATATATTGAACCAAACCTGCATTCCCGGGATAAAGCCCACTTGATCATGGTGGATGATCATTTTGATGTGTTCTTGGATTCGGTTGGCAAGAATTTTATTGAGTATTTTTGCATCGATGTTCATAAGGGAAATTGGTCTGAAGTTCTCTTTTTTTGTTGTATCTTTGTGTGGCTTTAGTATCAGCGTAATTGTGGCTTCGTAGAAGGAATTGGGTAGTGTTCCTTCTGTTTCTATTTTGTGGAATAGTTTGAAGAGTATTGGTGTTAACTCTTCTTTGAAGGTCTGATAGAATTCTGCACTGAAACCATCTGGTCCTGTGCTTTTTTTGGATGGAAGACTTTCTATGACTCCTTCTATTTCTTTAGGCATTATGGGAATGTTTAGATGCTCTATTTGGTCCTGATTTAATTTTGGTATTTGGTATCTGTCAAGGAAATTGTCCATTTCCTCCAGATTCTCCAGTTGTGTTGAGTACAGGCTCTTGTAGTAGGATCTGTTAATTTTTTGGATTTCCTCAGTTTCCGTTGTTATATCTCCCTTTTCATTTCTAAGTTTGTTAATTTGGATACTTTCTCTGTGCCCTTTGGTCAGTCTGGCTAAGGGTTTATCTATCTTGTTGATTTTCTCAAAGAACCAACTCCTGGTTTTGTTGATTCTTTGTATGGTTCTCTTTGTTTCTACTTGATTGATTTCGGCCCTGAGTTTGATGATTTCGTGCCTTCTACTCCTCCTGGGTGAAATAGCTTCTTTTTGTTCCAGGGCTTTCAGGTGTGTCATTAAGCTGGTAATGTATGCTCTCTCCATTTTCTTTTTGGAGGCACTCAGGGCTATGAGTTTTCCTCTTAGCACTGCTTTCATTGTGTCCCATAGATTTGGGTATGTTGTGTTTTCATTTTCATTGTGTTCTAAAAAGTCTTTAATTTCTTTCTTTATTTCTTCCTTGACCAAGGTATCATTGAGTAGAATATTGTTCAGTTTCCACATGTATGTGGGTTTTCTGTTGTTTTTGTTGCTATTGAAGACCACTTTTACTCCATAGTGATCTGATAAGAGGCATGGGATTAGTTCGATCTTCTTATATTTGTTGAGGTCTGTCTTGTGACCAATTATATGGTCGATTTTGGAGAAGGTACCATGAGGTGCTGAGAAAAAGGTATATTCTTTTGTTTTAGGATAGAATGTTCTATATATATCTGTTAAATCTAATTGGTCCAAAGCTTCAATTAGTTTCATTGTGTCCCTGTTTAGTTTCTGTTTTCCTGATCAGTCCATTGAGGAAAGAGCAGTGTTGAAGTCTCCCACAATTATTGTGTTAGGTACAATTGTGTGCTTTGAGCTTTAATAAAGTTTCTTTTACGAAAGAGGGTGCCCTTGCATTTGGAGCATAGATGTTCAGGATTGAGAGTTCTTCTTGTTGTATTTTTCCTTTGACCAGCAAGAAGTGTCCCTCAGAGTCTCTTTTGATGACTTTGGGTTGAAAGTCAATTTTATCTGATATTAAAATGGCTACTCCAGCTTGTTTCCTGAGACCATTTGCTTGTAAAATTGTCTTCCAGCCTTTTACTCTAACGTAGTGTTTGTCTTTGACCCTGAGGTGTGTTTCCTGTAAGCAGCAAAATGTAGGGTCTTGTTTACGTATCCAGTCAGTTAGTCTGTGCCTTTTTATTGGGGCATTAAGTCCACTGATGTTAAGAGATATTAAGGAATAGTGATTGTTACTTCCTGTCATTTTTGACGTTATCTTTTACATTTGATTGCTTAACTTCTTTTGGGTTTGATGAAAGGTTACTATCTTGCTTTTTCCAAGGTGAAGTTTCCCTCCTTGTATTGGTGTTTTCCTCCTATTATCCTTTGTAGGGCTGGGTTTGTGGATAGATATTGGGTAAACTTGGTTTTGTCATGAAATATCTTAGTTTCTCCATCTATGGTGATTGAGAGTTTTGCTGGATATAGTAGTTTTGGTTGGCATTTGTGTTCTCTTAGAGTCTGCATGAGATCTGCCCAGGACCTTCTAGCCTTCATAGTCAGGTGAAAAGTCTGCTGTGATTCTGATAGGTCTTCCTTTATATGTTACTTGGCCTTTTTCTCTTGCTGCCTTTAATATTCTTTCTTTGTTTAGAACATTTGGTGTTTTGATTGTTATGTGGCGGGAAGTATTTCTGTTCTGGTCCAGTCTGTTTGGAGTTCTGTAGGCTTCTTGTATATTCATGGGCATCTCTCTCTTTAGGTTAGGGAAGTTTTCTTCCGTAATTTTATTGAAGATATTTGCTGGCCCTTTAAGTTGTAAATCTTCACTCTCATCTATGCCTATAATCCTTAGGTTTGGTCTTCTCATTGTGTCCTGGATTTCCTGGATATTTTGGGTTACATGCTGTTTGCATTTTGCATTTTCTTTAACTGTTGAGTCCATGGTTTCTATGGAATCTTTAGCATCTGAGATTCTTCCTTCTAGCTCTTGTATTCTGTTGTTGATATTTGCATCTATGTCCCCTGATTTCTTCCCAAGGCTTTCTATCTCCAAAGTTGTCTCCCTTTGAGTTTTCTTAGTTGTTTCTATTTCTGATTTTAGATCCTGGATGGTTTTGCTTAACTCCTTCACTTGCTTGTTTGTGCTTTCCTGTAATTCTTTAAGAGATTTTTGTGTTTCCTCTTTCATGACCTCAGCCTGTTGACCAAAGTTCTCCTGTATTTCTTTAAGTGTTTTTTGCATTTCCTCATTGTTGGCTTTTGTATTCTCCTGAATTTCATTCAATGATTTTTGTGTTTCCCTTGCAAGGGCTTCTAACTTTTGATCCATTTTCTCCTGAATTTCTTTAAGTATGTCCTTCATGTGTTCCTGTACCAGCATCATGACCAGTGATTTTAAATCCAAATCTTGTTTTACTGGTGTGATGGGTTATCCAGGACATGCTAGTAAAGGAGAATTGGGTTCAGACGTTGCCATATTGCCTTGATTTCTGTTAGTGACGTTCCTGCGTTTGCCTTTTGCCATCTAGTTCTCACTGGTGTTAGCTGGTCTTGTCATTGCTGGACTCACCAGTGCAAGCTGCCCCTTCCCAGTTGGCCTCTGGTGCACAGCTTACCTCTTGCACTGCCTGTAGACAGGGTGCTGCTGCCCAGGCTGTTCAGATCCCGAAGCAGGCACCCGAAGGCTCCCGCTGGTGCCTGCTGGATTCACCGGAGCACACCGACTTCTCCCAGCTGGCTGCCCAGAAGCCCCTCTAGCCTCTTGCAGGACCTGGAGATGTGGTGCTGCCACCCAGGCTGATCTCAATCTGTCCGATCTCTCTGGAGTCCAAAACCAAGATGGAAGTGAGCTTCTCCTGACTGGCGGGAGGCTGAGTTCTGAAGTGGCTTCCGTGCAGCGAAAGGCGCCACAAAACCGCAGCTGCTTGCAGCCCGCTGGTCAGCGAAGGTCAGTCGTTGTGGGTGCAGGGCCTAACTGGACCCTGTGTCGCCTTGGTTCCACTGCTGATGGCCCTTCAGCTGGACCAGCCACTGCTGCACTGCCACCGCCCATAAATCAGTATCCTTAATGATTACATATGCAAAAATCCTCGGAAACAATACTACAAGTTAAATCCTACAATATATTGAAAAATCCACACCCATGACTAGTGAGTGAGTGGTTTGATATATATATATATATCAATTAAAATAACCATGTAAACTGAACAAATAATAAATAAGATCACATATCATCTCAATGGATATGGATGAAGGAAAAGAATTTGGTAAAAATTTAACTTCATTTCACGGTTTAAAAGAAAAACTATGTGAACTAAGTGTGGAAGGATCTTGTTTCAATTAAATGGATTCTATGTGCCAAACTCATAGGCACTGCTATATTGAACAGAAGAAACTGAATGCATTTCCCCTAAGACTAAGTGCAAGTCAAGGATTCCTACTCTCAATGCTTCTATTCTGTCAAAGCTTAGAAAATCTAGCTAGAGTAATGAGGCCAGCTATGGAAATAAAAGGAGCATGAAAGGGAAATGGAGATGTAAAATTATACCTGTATCCTAATGATGTGACTCCATAGATCAAAACCTAAAATCTCCACCAAAAGCTTATTAGAGTTGATCAATGAAGTCAGCAAATCAGGAGACAAAATTAATGTACACCAATCCATAGTTTTTCTATATGTAATTAATTAATTTGCTGGGCTAGAAATAATAAAATGCTTCTCATTGATAAGATCCTTGGCAGGGGAGTTGGTAGAACAACTAAGTCTAAATTTAGGGGAGCAACACAAAAGCCACAACACCCTGAAAAACGAAAGGTTGGAGAAAACAAAAAGCCAAAAATAACTAGTGTGTATATGGATAGGAAGATTTTAAATACTGTAAAAATGACTATAATCCTCAAAGCATTCAATAGATTAAATTGCCAATGATACTCTTCACAGAAATAGAAAAGACAATCTAAAATTCATGTACCATAAATGGCCATAGACCTCCAGATAGCAAATACAATCTTTAGCAGACAAGACAAAGGTGGGGGCATCCTAATGTGTGATTCAAAGATAGTGCAGAGCCACAGTAGTGAGACGGCATACTAGTAGCATTAAAGCAATAATGTAGAACACGGGAAGAGAACAGAGAACCAGAGATGGTCTCCTCACAGGCATCTACTGATTCTTAACAATTCCTACAAGTTCAGAAGGAAGGCTGTCCTTCTTTAATGAATGGCCCTGGGAAAGCTATTTGTACACATGTGCAAGACTGAAGGCTGACCGCCATCTCTCTCACTGTGCATAAGTTTATTCAAAATGGACCAGACTTTAATATCTCAGAGTATAAAGTTAATAGAGGAAATCATAAGACAAATACTTTGATATAGAGGCACAGGTAGTAGATTTCTGAATAGAATTTGAAAAGCACACACACACAAAAAAAAAAAACCAGAATTAAAAATTGGACTGAAGTCTTTTTGCATAAGCAAACATCAAGAGAGGTTATACGAATTGCTAAATGGAAGAAAACATTCATATAGAAGAGTCAATATCCAAGCATTAAAAAAACCTCAAGATTTAATAAAATACAAACAATAATGTAAAACTTAAGAGGGAATCATCTGAATAGCCCTCCTCAAAAGAAGAAATTAAAAGGCCAATAAATATAATACTGTACCAATATTAGATGTACATAATATTATTAAAATAGTGAAGGAATTTTGCAAATGCAGTTGCACAGACTTGCAATCCCTCTACACAATAAATGAGGCTATGAGGATCAGAAGTGTAAGGTCATTCCTGCCAGTGTGTTTCAAGACAGCCTGTGAAATGTTAGACCCTGTCTCAAAAACAAAACAAAACAAGGAAATAAAAAGAAAACAAAACCAAACAAAGAAATAAAAAGAGTATAGAGAAATGTATATTTATATGCATTATTTGTAGGGATATTTACTTCCTCTATGAAGGAAATTTATCAAAATGTAAAGTTTGTGTATATTTAACTCACAAAATCTACTCAAGTATTTACAAACACATGTGTGTATTATGTGGATATACATATGTAAAAGGACTATTTTTCACAGCCACATTTATATCAAAAAGGAAAAATGAATCTGAAAACAACTTTAGTGCTTCCTAACAGGCAATTTGTTAAATAGAATATGAATATTCATAGAAAAGGAAGACTATATATATATATATATATATATATAATTCAGAAAGTGAAATGAAGAGGATGTGAAGTAAAAAGCATATGACAGAACAGTTTCTAAGGATTACCAAAAAAAAGTTGTAGATGTACATTTTCACACATCTACAATAGCTCTAAACAAATACACAGATTAATTCGAGAAGCAAGACAAAAGGCTCAAATTTTACAATCGGTTTTCAATGTTCCAAAATTTTACTATCTACATCACTATTTCCAGAGAAAGAAACAAGAGGCACTGGTGCAAACATTGCACATTTTGCACAAATGTAAAATCCTTCACCGATTAGATTAGAGGTCAAAATAAATATTGACCACATCCCATGAGGATGAATGGTACAAAATATGCCAACAAATTCCCAATGGATTGTAAATCTTATTAGCTGCATGACCAAAGCAATCACATCAGGGTCATAATTAGCAAATTATTGTTATAGATTGTTATTTATAGTTAGAGCACACAAACAAACCAGTGTCATTGCTCAATAATTGAAGCAATTAGGACATGACACTGAGAGAGTCATGGTTATATCTGGAAAGTAACTTTCATGTAACATGTTTAAGAATCGACTTCTTTCTTAAGGTAACTATCAAAAGCATGAACAAGTGGAACCAGGTGTATTGACCTTTGCCTGTAATCTCAACATTTGGAAAATGGAGCCAGGTAGATGAGAAATTCAAGGTGATTTTTTTTTCTTTTGTCTTTTCCTCTCTTTTTAGAGAAATGGTTGTTCCTTCAAGGTTGCTAAAATAGCAGTCTCTATAATTCTTACAAGCGCTCGGTTTTGCTAGACTGACATCTTGGGTTCACACAGCAGTGCAATAGTAACCAATCTTTATTCCAGTATATAGCTGTTGTACTACTGAGAAAGCAATTTTTTGAAAATAACAGCAGTTCTCTGTATACTTAAATGTACATGGACTGACAAAACCTCCGTCGAAAGCTGTTTTGACAAAAGGCTTTATTTTTGCAGGGCTGCACTACAAGCCGATTAATAATGAGGGATGTGAGTGATTTGGAATCAAATGAACTTGACACACATCTCTAGCAACATCCACTACAATGGCTCGTTTCATTTAAGATAGCAATAAAGTCTATAAGGCAATGCATAAAATAATTCCCAGCTTGGTTCCATCTGATTTTTGATAAAACTATGCAAATGTGGTGTGTATCATTCTTACTTGTTCAGCAGGATGAACAAGGGGAAATTACCTCAGTTTTTTAAAGGGATGATAGACAGAAGGTTATCTGATCATTTGGATATTCCCATAAAGGCATGGATAAGAAAGGTAAAGCATGCATAGGCAATTTTAATATCTTTTGACAGAGTCTCATTTAAAAATAACATGAATTTAAACATGAAAATTTTAACCAGACTGATCAATCATATGATAAAAAAAATACATAAGTTACACAACAAATGGATGGAGAATTAATGATGGCTGCAAATTGAAATATTCAATCTTGATTAAAAAATAGTATTATGTTTTCATTATAGAATATTTGATGAAACCTGAGAGATAGAGTAGACTTGCATAGGTTAGGAAATCTTTCATGCAATATATCCATATTATTAAAAGCAATGGTTTATCTTCCTTATGAGTCTCTACATTTACATTTACATTTACACGATATTTTACTCTGATGTGTAGCTGATTCATTTATGAGCATGTTTTCTGCTCTCAGGTTTAGCATTTACCTATAATTAATCTTATAAAAATTCCTCATTGATCATTGTGTCCTACTCATGGATGGGATAAAGTTCCAGGGTGTTGTTTCAGACTGCAGTAACCGCAAGCAGGATTTAGGCACATATAACCAAGGAGAGAGATTATATGATGAAAATGCAGAATCAAGTTTCTAACAATCTTTTATTTATAGTGGGTCTACAGCCTATTATACAAGTTTGTGCTATAGCAATTTTTCTCTCCCTGAGAAACAGGAGGTTTACCTCCAGTTAGGAGTGGGAAAGATGTGAGAAAATTACATTGCAATCCTGAATTTTAAGTGTTTATTGACGATGAGATATTTATCTGGATAACTACAAAGATTTCTAGGTGAAGATTTAGGCTAGCTTCATAGCTTGTTAAAATAACACAAAAAGATAGATTCTGATATGACTGAGAGGTTCCAATGGGCCCAGACTCACACACTAGACAGATACAAATCTGGTGGCAACAGAGCTAATTTCCACATCAAATGGACGCTCTGCTGTTTAAGGTTGTGTCCAGACCAGAGCCTGGCACACAAATTGATGCTACTGTAGGAAGCTAGAAAAATAAAGAACCAAAGCTAGAAGATTCAAATGCACCTAATGTTTTCATAGTCCAAACTTCATGGTCTAGAAATTAAAACCAGACAAAGCGTGGTTTCAAGCTGTCCTTTGGAAACTATCTAGTGTGAATCCATTCCTACTACTTTATAAACTAGCTATAAATTTTGTGGCAAGTCTTTTTATGCCCTATCATTTTATGTGATTTTTCTCTAATATTTGTCAAGGTATTAAATATCCCATCTTAATCTTCCCATCTTCTAACAACATGTTCCAATAAAATGATATATTTGAAGACCCTGCTATAAATGATTACCCTGTTTTCATGGAATATTTATAATGTGCTGTTTTCAGTTATATTCCTTTCTTTACAATCAATAATGCATCAATTCATGGCAAATTTAACTTTTTAATTATACCTTTGTCCTTTCAAGTCTTTGAGAAAATTTCCCATAATTTTAATTCACTTATTTATATAGACTCTATGTTTAAATATAAGACTTCAAAAATATTTTAATATATGCTTATTAAATAACAGTTTTCAACCTTATATTATTGACAGATTAGCCTACTGTCAATAGGCTAATTGATTAATTAATTAGAAAAGAAATTAATTTCTTCTTACCATCATAATTTTGGAACAAATTGTAGCTTTCATAATATACAGCCCATAAACAAAGGAAAAAATGTTGAATTCCTTTTCTTAAAATCTGAAATCAACCCTGCTAGGATTAATTTGTTGAAAGTCAAATTAAAACATTAATTAGGATACTAATTACAGGAGATTTTAACTAAGCAGGTTTCTGCCCTTTTCTGTTGCTATTGCTTTAATTAATGTTTCCATTGACAAATATTGGAAATGACCTGTAAATTAGAAAATGGTGAATATACTGGGGTCAATTAATAATAGCTGCCACATCAGAGTAAATTGGTATTCAAAAACAATTTCTCTGAAGTCTTTCATTGTATATTAGACAAGTCTTGTGTTTTGGGGTGCTCCTTTGGAAACTAAGAATATTATCTAAAGCTTCAGAAAGTATCACTGGTCCACAAGGGCCAATTGTAGGCATGCTGTTGAAGGTGGTGTGCATACCAGTAGTATGCTTGAATTTCTTACAAATGCTTGTCCTGTTTTCTGCATCACAATTTTCCTTCGCATGTATATCTCTCTCAGTGGGGAACAGATACTCCAGGGTCTTTAAAAATGATTTAATTCTTAACACTAGAATCCTAGCAGCTGTGATCTGTTATACAACACAAGCCATAGCATACAAGTCAAGACGTGAAGCACCCCAGTGAGAAATCTGAATTCCAAAGAAGATACTACAAAATGAGGAACCTGGTAAATGACATGTATGTAGCACCCCTTTTTGATATCCATTTCTCTCTTTCAGGAATGGGTTGTTCCCTAAAGAAACAAATGCATTGTTTTTGTAAGCTAAGCAAAAAGAACAATGTGGTTTTATAGGAGGTAATAAATCTATACTTATGTTGTTGTTATCCAGATTTAACAACCTGACAGTAGAGGGGATTGCCTTTGTTGCCCTGGAACCCTATTTAAATGAGAACTTATAAGGACATTCAAGTCATATATATTTTAAGAAATCACAAATACTACCTAAGTGGCAACACCTTAACTCATGGAAATAATTTCTTGGTCTCGCAAGGATCCAAACCATTTGAATACCTTTACTATATAACAGACAAGTTCCACTCTCAAGTAACTTCTCCAGGAGCCCTTGTAAATACAAAAAAAGAAATAGAGGTGTTTTGGGAGCATTGTGGTCAGAAAGTTTATCTAAGAACAAGCACATTCATTACTCAAGAGATAAAGGCTCTCATTTTTTTTCGGGGGGGGGGGGGGGGGAATTTTCCACAATCTTTTTCACCTGTAAGATTTAAATTTATTTCATAAGAACTGTTTCAGAGAGACAGCATTATGTAGCATGGGACACACAGACTTGTTTACCAGTGTGCAGAGCTGATTGCCACTTAAAATCTGTGCTCCACTGATAAAGCAACAGCTTTTCACCATACGGCCTGTGCTTGGTCTACAGAGGCTGAGAAAGTGCATGAAAGCTTATACGGGCCTGGCCTTCTTGATATTTGTTTTGAAGTTGTCTTCTCACATAATTTTTTAAAATTTACTTTTTAAAACTCTTTTAAAATTTCACACAGGATATTTCAATCACATTCTTCCATGCCTCCTAAATCATCCTTCCTCACCCACCCAACTTCAGGGTTTTTTCTCAGGAAGGGAGGAAGGAAGGAAGGAAGGAAGGAAGGAAGGAAGGAAGGAAGGAAGGAAGGAAGGAAGGAAGGAAGGAAGCCATTACAAATATGGAGTCCCAAGTGTACTGGCCAGCTGAACCTATCCTGGAATGTGGTTGCTAGACCAGTGTTACTCCACTGATTTTTCCCTCTCCCAAAAACTAATGTTTGTAAAAAATCTTCTTGGCTAGGGGTAGAACTCTGTGCCCACGCTCCTATCTCCACGCTGGCATTTTGTCTGATATAAGCTTATGCAAGTCTTTTACATGCTGTGACAGTGTCTGTAAATTTATATGTGCATCTAACCTATAGTGTAGTGGGAAATATTTATTATATAGTTCCGCCCTGCCAAGCCTCTGCTCCAAGTATCCAGTAAAACATGACTCTTAAACTTGAATAGTTAGCCAAATATATTTATGTGTATGAAACTCCCAATTACATAATGCCAATTTACAATGATAAAGTTTTATCCCAATGTTTCCAACCTCTAAGAACAGCAGAAATACACTTGAAGCCAGCTGGATATCCACGTCTCCATCTCTCCACTCTGCTCATGCAGCCTCCCTGCGCAGACCTCTCTCTTCCTATCCCACCCCTCACTTCTCTTAGATCCTCCTTCTCTCTCCTCAAATCACTGCCCTCTCACTGACTCAATGTGAATGGATAGGAAATATCTTGCATCATATTGCGTCTGAAAAATGCTGTGTCTTTAAAATTGTCCACCATCTCAAACCCTTATAATTTTTGTGTCCCCTCTTCCCATAGATCCCTAAGCATTGGGGCCAGGGATATTGTCTTAGTTAGGGTTTTACTGCTATTCACAGATATCATGACCAAGGCAGCTCTTAGAAGGACAATATTTAATTAGGGCTGGCTTAAAGTTTCAACAGTTCAGTCTATTATCATCAAGGTGAGATCATGGCAGCATCCATGCAGGCACGGTGCAGGAGAGCTGGGATTTCTACATCCTCATCTGAAGGCTGCTAGCAGAATACTGGCTTCCAGGCAGCTAGGATGAGGATCGTGAAGCCCAAACCCACAGTGACACATCTACTCCAACAGGGCCATACCTTTTAATAGTGCAACACCCTGGGCCAAGCATATACAAACCATCACAGGTATGAATGATACAGGCGTCCTCGTCAGAGATGAGGACTCCAAAGACTCTACACATTGTACAATTTGGGGTACCAAGAGTGGTAACTACTCTCTAATGCAAGGAAAATCTTCTGTCATAAGGACTAAGGAATGCACTGATGTTTTGAAATCTTTTAATCTTCAGATAGATATCTACATTCCCTGTTTTGAGTTAAGTATTATAACATGATTTCTATTTTAAGAACAATGTTAAAAATAAGATTCTGCAAGACCAGGACAGTTTCAATGAAATACAATTATTAGAAAAGAAACAGGAATACATTCTCAAGTAATATTGAAGGAGGAAAAGATGAAATTAGGGAAGGGCAATAAAAAGGTATTTTTCTATGTAAGAAATTGCAAGGTGATATGAAAGAAGATGGGTAATTGAGCAAAAGAGGACGTTATTGAAGTGATAGCCTTAAGCCAACAAGTAAACATGTCCTGTGTTGACAAAGTAGAAAGTTGGTCCTCTCTAGGTCTACCTAGAAAGGTAGGTTCAGAAATATAACTTATCTACAAAACAGGAAGAAGCAAGAAAATTTTGGCACAACACAATGGTAGATACTATTGTGACAAGCTATAAAGACCTTTCCTGCTTATCCCCAAGGTTTCAACAATGGGAATAAATATCACCAGGAAAATGGGGGATAGGGGAAAGGAAGATTTATAAAACCATGGAGAAAAATAAAGGTATGAGAAAAAGATTTCTGAAAGTGAATCCTACCCTACATGTCTGTGTTAGCTCTCTACAGGATGGCAATGTACCTAGTGATTCACTTCTAAAACATACAAAATGTCAAAGTCCAGGGTGTCAGTTCTAACCATGTTACAAAATGACTGTGAATTCAATCTCTGTTACTTATATTAAGCCATTCCTTGAGAAGGTCCACATTTGAGGAAATAATATATTTCATGAGAAGCCAGTGAAGAACCAAAGCTTGTGACCAATTGTGAACTTAGAAATAGATTCTCTCTGAAACAGGAAGGGGAAGAGCAGGGTGCAAGGAATCCAATGGGAAAGATGAAAAAAGATCGTAGGAGCCAGAGGGATTAGAAGGTATACACGTGAAGTCTGGCCAATATGTCTAAATAAGAGTGATGGACACATTAACACTGAAGGGAGGAAGCCATGAGGTCTCAACTGTAGACAGAACAACAGGCAACTCAGGAATGCTGAGAATGGGGAAATAATCTTCCCTGGCAAAGGATACACCAATCAGTTATCCAATACCAAATAGTCAGGCCTGAAAATATGTACATGCAATGTTTCATTATGTAACAGACTTGTTGTACTTGTATATTTATAAATGTGTGTATAAAAAAACAATTAAAGGAAAAGAGACTGAATTTTAAAGAGAGCCTAGAAGGGGTATGTGGCAGGGTTTGGAAGAAGGAATGGGAAGTGGGAAATGATAGAATTATAATTGTAAATAAATTAGAAAAAATTATATGGAAAAAAGAAAATAGATACTCCCCATGGAAGCCTCAGAAGACTGTGGCCTTGGAAATTTTTTTAATTTGCATTCAAATTTCTGACCCTCTGAACATGTGTTATACACTGTTAATACCATTAAGCTATTAATAGTGTAGTTATGTGGCCTTATATAATTAACACAAAAGGCTTGTAATAATTTTCTAGGAAATAAACTATTAGAATTAGATCCAGTGGTGAGAATGTTTAAATATAAGTGGATAAGTGTTTATTTCTGCATGCAGAGAGGTAATTTCAAGTTTGACAATTTTGCAATCAAGTATGATAAAACAAAAGCAAAGAATGGGTGTGGCCCTTAATTGTGGTGTTTAGTTTGAGAAAGGAGAAAGAGAAAATACTGAAGTTATTGGGGATGGGGCTTTAATTATATTTAGATTAAAGATTTGTATAAAGATAAAACTGGAAAGAGATTGTGGAGATGACAGCCAGAATGTTTGAAAATGACTTTCTTTGAGAGCTGCATTGTTGGTGAGGTCTACAAGACAACATGGAAGTTGGTATGTAAGTGAATGAAGGATAATGATGGGCTCACAGAAGGTACCTCAGTGCGCTTATCCCAGGTTGGATGGGTGTTAAAATCATTAATGCATAACAACAATTGTGACATATAGAAAGTGTGAGCTAAAAATATAAAGCTTCGATAACATCTTGAAATGAAACACTTGATGGTGGCTAACTGTATCAACAGCAGATAGGAAATGACAGCATTGATGGTGGGAAACTAACGGTGGGTATTCAGGAATCCAGATGGGATTCACTGCCAAAAAGTGCCCTAAAGGATTTTTCTGAATAAAATAAAAATTACTCCAACATATTACCATTGAACTATTTTTAAGATTTTTTCCTCCATTCATTTATTCATTTATTCATTTTACATCCTGATCTCAGCCCCCTCCTAGTCCCCTCTCCCTGAGTCCCTCTGGGGGTTGAGCCCCCTGGGTATCCCCCACACTGGCACATCAAGTCTCTGTAGGATTAGGTGCATCCTCTCCCACTGAGGCCAGACAAGGCAGCCCTGTTGGGGAATGGACTCCACAGAGAAGCAACAGCTTTAGGGACAGCCCCATTCCAGATGTTGGGGAACCCACAAGGACACTGAGCTGCATATCTGCTACATATGTGGGAACACACAGTTTAGTCTATGTATACTCTTTGGTTGGTAGTTCAGTCTATGAGCACCCCCACAAGGTTCTAGGTTAGTTGAGACTGTTGGTCTTCCTATAGAGTTCCTAACCCCTTCGGGGCCTTCAATCCTCCCCGCAACTTTTCCATAAGAGTCTGAGAGCTATGTCCAATGTTTGACTGTTGGACCCTGCATCTCTTTCAGTCACTGCTGGATCAGTCAACCTCTTAGAGGATATTAATGCTAGGTTACAGTCTGCAGGCATAGCAGTATCATTAATAGTGTCAGAGAATGGTGCTTGCCCTCGGGATTGGCCTCAAGTTGGGCTAGTTATAGACTGACCATTCCCTCAGGCTCTGTTCCATCTTTGTCCCTAAATATCTTTTAGATAGGGCAAATTTTGGGTTCAAGTTTGTGGGTGGGTTGATGTCCTTATCTCTCCACTGGGGATCCTGTCTGGATTTAGGAGTTGGCGTCTTCAGGTTCCAAGTCACCACTATTTTGCATCTCAGCTAAAGTCACCAGCTTTCTGGCACATGCTAAAGACTCCCTTCCCCCCACCCACCCACCTAACCCCAGGAGCTGAAAATTTCCGTTCATTCTCCTGGCCTTCTGACCCTCTCTCCTGTCTCCCCTGTCACTTGATCCTGATACCCCCATTCCCCTCTCCATCCTTTCTCCCACCCAATTTCCTTCCCTTTCTCTGTCTTCTATGACTATTTTATTTCCCCTCTTAAGTGAGATTCAAGTATCTTTAGTTGGGCCCTTACTTCTTGTTTATCTTCTTTTTGTCTTTGGAGTGTATCGAGGATATCCTGTACTTTATGTCTAATATCCACTTATCAGTGACTACCTACCATGCATGGCCATTTGGGTCTAGGTTACATCACTCAGGATGATATTTTCTAGTCCAACCTATTTGCCTGCAAAGTTGATGACGTCCTTGTTTATAAAGGATGAATAGTATTCCACTGTGTAAATGAACCACGTTTTCTTTCTCCGTTCCTCAGCTGAGGGACATCTGACTTGTTTCCAGTTTCTAGCTATGACAAATAAAGCTGCCATGAACAACGAGGAGCAAAAGTCCTTGTGCTATGGTGGAGCATCTTTTGGGTACATGCCCCGGAGTTGTACAGCTGGGTCTTCAGGTAGAACTATTTCTAAGTTTCTGAAAAACTGCCAGAATAGTTTCCAGAGAGGTTGTATAAGTTTGTACTCCCACCGGCAATGGAGGAATCCCCCTCCCCCACATATTCACCAGCATTAGCTGTTGCCTGAGTTTTTGATCTTAGCCATGAGTGTAAGGTGGAATCCTGGGATCCTTTTGATTTGCATTTCCTGATGACTAACGATATTGAGCATTTCTTTAAGTGCTTCTTGGCCAATCAAGATTCCTCTGTCAAGAATTCTTTGTTTAGCTCTGTACGCCATTTTTATTTGGTCATTTAGTTTGTTGGAGTCTAACTTCTTGAATTCTTTATATATTTTAAATATTAGCCCAACAAACAGGTTGATCATTCGAATAGAATTGAAGACCCAGAAATAAACCCACACACCTACAGACACTTGATTTTTTGACAAAGAAGCCAAAGCCATACAATGTGGGAGAGGGGGCATAAAGCATCTTCAACAAATGGTGCTGTTCTAACTGGATGTCTGATTGTAGAAAATGCAAATAGATCCATATTTATCATCCTGAACAAAACTCAAGACCAAGTGGATCACAGACCTCAACATCAAACCAGATACACTAAATCTAATAAAAGAGAAAGTGGGAATAGCCTTGAACAAATTGGTGCAGGAGATGATTTCCCGAACAGAATACCTATGGCTCAGGCTCTAAGATCAACAATTCATAAATGGGACTTCATGAAACTGAAAAGCTCTGTAAAGCAAAGGACACTGCCAGTGAGACAAAACAGCCACCTACAGATTCAGAAAGGATCTTTACTATCCTATGTAATCTTAGATTTTTTTAAAACCTACTTTTAATTTTCAACCCCACTTCTAGCCCACCATTCAAGGGTAGGGTAGAAAAGTTGATAAATAGTACAAGGGGATGTGGACCTGTTTAGAAATAGTTCCTTGGGATGATTTCCATTTCCATTTGTCAGGATACCAGCATCCCATTTCAGTAGTGTCATGATACCAAACAGGAAACAGCAGCACAGGTGCAATCTAGCAGAAACCTCCAGGCCTCTGCTGAATCAGCAGGAGTGACCAGGACCAGCAGGGATGCCAAGAGAACTTCTCTGCTGAACCTCTTTCAATGAAGATAAGATCAGAAAAGGCAAAGACCAATGAAATGTTGCACAGCTAGCTATGCAAGCATGCAGTCACTATCTGTTGAGTTCTATTGATACCCTCTCCAAACAGCACGTGTCCTCCTATGAGTGTTACCTCAGCAACACCATTACCTGACATATCCAGAAACTTTCATTTCAACCCACTGAACTATTTTTAAAGAAAATATTAAGTAGTTATAGTATGCCCAATTTTATCCAGGAAATCTTTTTAATGCTTACTTTGTAGATAATTGTGCCCATTAGTACCATATACTCTCCCCATTAGAATTACCATAATTTTGGATAAATACTGTATTATCTATGTCCTCTTATATTCTTATAATTTTCATATATTCTTAAGTCTTATATTCTAAGTCATGGTGCCATAAGAACTATATGTAATGCATTTCAGTTGTACTCTCAACACTAAACCACACCTATACATTGGGTGATTCATAAATGACTAATACATTAAAAGAACAGTTATTTTAAACCATTTTGAAAGCATAGTATATCAAGTTGCTATTGGGAACCATGTCAGGCACTATTCTTTGTGTGTGTATGTGTGCAAATGTATATGTGTGTGCATATACACATGTGTGCATATGAGGTGAAGGCCAGAGATAACCTTGGGTGACTTTACTGGGGCAGTCAGGAATAATTCTAAGACCTCCACATATCACTATTTAATCCTTACAGTCCCTGATATTATAGCCAAGCTCTTGACTGCAGCTAGAGCAGCAAGGATGGGGAAAAACCAAATGCCCAATGCCATATGGTAAATAGAGATAGAACCAGGATTCTTATGCAAGTGCTTAGACTGGAAATATTCAGCCATTAATGTAAAGCCACACGACAATGAAAAAGACGTATTTCACATGGTCCAACACACATCATTTTGGGACCATTAGCGACTGAAGGTGGTATGAACAGTAAGAGAGTGGAAATGAGAGAGTAGAAACACCTCATTGGTTTCAAAGTGTTTCAATCACCAATGATGACACTGTACATAACTCAGACAACCTCACAAATTCATGAGGGGTCGAGCTGTGAATAAAGATCTCAACCTTCTGAATACTCCATCACTGAAAACAAGTCGGCAAGCTTGAAGCAGTCTTTGACCATGTTTCTAAAACTGATCATTTAAACACTGCATAGAATACAAATGAGCAGAGTATACCTTGTGGTATGTGACTGTCCTTGAAGATAATTTTGACAGATATTAGGCTAAAAATCAATAAAAATGCTTATGCTTTTAATCAGATTTTTTTAAAAAGGTCTACAAAACTAATAGAATGTTTACATTAGATCATTTCAACAAAATGAAGTTTTTAACGATTTATTTTTATGTACATTGATATTTTGCCTACATGTATGTCTGTGTAAGAGTGTCATATCCCCTGGAAATGGAGTTATAGTTGTGAGCTTCCATATGGGTGATGGGATTTGAACCCAGGTTATATGGAAGAGCAATCAGTGCTTTTAACCACTGAGCAATCTCACCAGCCCCCAAATTTAATTTTTTAATATTATTTTACCATGTAACAATTTGTTAATCCTTGTAACCTGCCAGATATGCCTTTTAATATAAATTCTGCATCCCTTCCTGGGGATATAAGATGCAGAGTATTGTAAGATCCTGCAAACAGTAGAGAAACACCTATCTTTCTAATCCTTATATTGTAACTCGGGACTTAAGGAAATATTTCTAATAACAAGAAAATGGATTGGGTTGCTCTAGCTTTTATCCTTCCTGTGCCAGGATTCCAAGACAGAGGAGAAAAAGAGTTATTGATGATTGCAGTGTCATTAGGATATCTTCAAACCAAAACTGCAGCTTCATAACCATAATTTTACTACTGTTATGAACCTTAAGTAAATATCTGATACACCAGATAAAAGTAACTATCATATACATAGGCTATATCCTATATGTGACCCTGTAAAAGAGTCATTTGACCCCCAAGAGGGTCCCAACCTACAGGTTAAGGACAATAGACTAGAGGGAAATTGTATAAAGGAGAATTGTTTGAAAATGTTCAGTTTCATTTTAAACAGATATAAAAACACAATAAAAAAGTGGAAAATACAAACCAGTTGTTAGTACTGAATGCTTTGTATGGAATGAGCCTGGTTATAACAGGAATAAACTATTTTACTGAAACACTAAAATCAATAATTTAAGCTTACAGGCAAATCACTGAGATACTAGCAACAACTTGCAGAAGTAAACAGTATGCTTACACAGTTCTTTTTAATTTTTCAATTGACAGCTTAATACTTTTACATAATAAATTTTAGTCATTTTCACCCACAATTTCTCTCTCTCTCTCTCTCTTTCTCTTTCTCTCTCTCTCTCTCTCTCTCTCTCTCTCTCTCTCTCTCTCTCTCTCTCTCTCTCTTTCTCTCTCTCTCTCTCTCTCGCTCTCTCTCTCTCAATCCTGATGGAACACTAATTATTTGCCTTGCTTTTCTGTGACCCTCTAAGTTTAGAAATTTCCCCAAGCATGATGAGAGCGTTATCTGCTGGATCAAGCTTAGCTTACCAGTGTCTACCACAATGAGGAAAATGACACCTGTCCTCCCACAATATTTTAACTGCCAATGCTCTCAAAGGTAAGGGTTAGGTCTTGTGGTCCCATAACCTATCCTGGATCCGATATTATGCTGGTCCTGTGCATGGAACCACATCTGTAATGAGTTCATGAAT
Organism: Apodemus sylvaticus; assembly: GCF_947179515.1. Lineage (NCBI taxonomy): Eukaryota > Metazoa > Chordata > Mammalia > Rodentia > Muridae > Apodemus > Apodemus sylvaticus. The sequence goes on from NC_067480.1 coordinate 19,735,288, forward strand.
ATAACTATGTCATGTCAAATGACATGATTTTTGCTGCACTTCTGGCTTCTGATTTTTATTACCGACCCTCTTTAACAATGCCCCATTTGTCCTCAAGGTGCTAGATATGATGTCCCATTTAAGGTCTGAATGCTCTACCATCAAGTACTTCCAATTCTTTCAGTATGATGAAGGCTTGGCACAGCACTTCTCTGTATATAAATATGAATATTTAGAAGACATTGGTATTTAACACTTTAACAGAACAAGAGTGTGGGTTTCCCTGTAAGGAATTACCTCCCCAAACAGGGGATGTTTGCCAGTTTTTATTATTTGTTTGTTTATACCAGGTTTATATAAACAGATGTGACTTCTCTCAAATACAATCAGAAAGCAGTTTGTTACCCACAACCGGCATTGACACTGTTGCACAAGAGGACAAAACTTGCCCAGAAATTTTATCATAGCTGGGTAAAATTGTTGAATGTTTTTCACCACAGCAACCTATATCGCACATTCTGGTAAATGAAGACAAGCTTGTAGAGAGGAATATACTAGATCATTTCCACCTTTACCTCTCTATACCCTATGCGTGAAGTATGAATTACCTTCAGCAATATGTTATTCTTGCCTTCGAGTTCTGGTGAAAAACCAAAATCAAGAGCTATAACCAGAATATTTTTGGATCTTCTAGGGCCTCTCCAAGCAATAACTTGTAGAAAGACATCCTACACATGGCAAGAGATGACTGTTGAGCAATCCTTTGCTTCGTGGGAAAGCATACTGCATCTCCTGACTTTTAGATTTCCATGTGACTTGTTTGTATTGCCCTAATTAGGGTTCCCCACTCTTCCCTTCTCTATGCTCCCACTCCCTCGTCATCTTAAACCTTTCCATGCCCAACACTCCTCCCCCTGTATGTTCATGTACAATGTGTCTACTGTGCCCACTTGTTCTAAGCATTTTCTTCCCACTCTCCTTCCTACTAATAGCCCTTTCTTATAGTAATCAATGTTAAACAAACCAGTATAAAACTGTAATTAAAACATACCTACTAACAACACAGACAGTAGTCTAGAGAGGCATGGGTTGTTTCACTCAGTCTAATTTTCAGGTCCGTCATTTTTCTACAAACTTCATAATTTAATTTAATTCTTCTTAACCAATTACATCATATCATGCTTTCAGTATCCATTCTTCCTCTGGTGGATGTCAAACTCATTCCATTTTCTTATAGTATGAATATAGGCAAAATGAACATGGAAACAACTCTGTAGCAAGGTATGGATGGAGTCTTTTGAGCAAATAATCAAGAATGGTATTTATGAGTCATGCAGAAGTTCTATTTTTAGCTTTTGAGAGACCCTCATGACAGTTTTTATTGTGACTGCACCAATGTACACCCATATCAGTAGTGAATAACAGTTCCTCTTTCTCCATAGCTTCTCCTGCATTTGCAGTCTTTGGTTTTCTTGATGATAGCTATTCAGAATGAAATAAGAAGAAATCTCTAGATTGCTTTAGTTTGTTGTTCCCCAGTGGCTAAGAATATTGAACTTTTTTAGAATGTGTATTAATATATCAGGCAGGGTTCTCTAGAAAAACAGAACCGATAGAATGAATATATATCTAATGCATGTATATGAGATTGATTAGAATGGCTTACAGTCGGTGATCCAATTGTTTCAACAATAGCCAACTCCCAATGGGAAAGTCTAAGAATCCAATAGTTGTTTGGTACAAGGATCTGGTTCTCTCAGACAGTCTTTGGTTGATCACCATAATCCTGAAGTAGGCTCTAATACTAGTGAAGGAATGAGCTTGCCAATGAGAGCAAGTAGGCAAAGAACAAAAGTTTCCTTCTTCCATGTCCTTTATATAGGCCGCCAACAGAAGGTATGGCCCAGATTTATACTTCAAATGACCTAGACTTAAGGTGATTATTCTGGACCTCACATGATTTGGGGCATGTTTTACCTCAGTGTTACAACCAAGAAACATTCTTTACAGGTATGCCCAGTTAAATCCAGATGTAATCAAAGTAACAGTCAAGAGTAGTCTTCACCATTAGTCATTTGTGTGTTGTTGATTCTTTTATTGTTGTTGGATTTTTGGGGTTGTTTTGTTTTGTTTTGTTTTGTTTTTTGGGAACTCTGTCCAATACTACAAATCATTTTTAATAGGGTTGTTTGTTGTCTTGACATTCGGTTTTCTAAAGCTCTTTAAATAGTCTAAACTCCAATCACCCTCTGTTGGTATCCTTGGCAGATGGTCCCCCATTCTTTAGACTACCTCTTCATATGGTTATCAGTTTCCTCCACAGTAGAGAAGCTTTTGTCTTTAACTTATTCGTTGTTGGCCTTATTTTCTGAGTAAATGGAGTCCTGTTCAGAAATGCCATTGTTGAAAAGACATTTCATTGTATACATTGCCCTTTTAATTGTATTTGTATTGACTTATAGCTAGGTACTCAATTACATTTTATTAGTCTTTATGCCTATATCTATGCCAGTGCTATGATGTTTTTGTTAATAAGACTTTGTATTATAACTTGAAATCAGGTATTGTAATATTTCTAGCAATACTCTTATTATTCAATGATATTTGTAATATTAAAGAACTATCATTCCATATAAATTTTAAGATTTGTGTGTGTGTGTGTGAGTGTGTGTGTGTGTGTGTTAAGAATTGAGTTACACTGCTGATTTTGATTGCATTGAGTTTATAGAGTACCTTTGATGGGTGTGGTTTTCTAATAATTCTATCAGTTCTTGAGAATAGGAGTCTTTCCACTTTCTACTGTCTTCTTCAAATTTTTTATGTTTTAAAGTTTTCATTCTAAAATCCTTTCTTCTTTATTTAAATTTAATTCTTAAATAAATTATTATTTAAGATTTTATTCGTTGTTGGCCTTATTTTCTGAGTTTATTTAAGAATAAATTTAAATATATTCTTATTTAAGGTAGCGTTTTGTAAATTTTGAGCCTAGCATGATTGAAGTTTTTGCCCTGGTTTTCTCAGTGTTTGTCATTGGTACATAGGAAAGCTATTGACTTCTTTGTGTTAACTTCTTCTGTGTACTGACCTTTCTACTAAAACTATTTATCAGCTCTAAGAGTTTCCTCGTGGAGTAATCAAAATCTCTCATGTGTATAATCAGGGTCACCTACAAATAGAGACACTTGTATTTTTCTGTTTTCCTTTAAGTTCTTCTCAATTAATTGCTTTAACCAACACTTCAAGAACTCCAGTGAATTACAGTGGAAGAATGGGTACCCTTACCAGTCTTAGTTGGCTGCTCTGAATTTTTGACTATTTAGTATGAAAATGACTATAGTTTTGTTAAACTTAGATATGTTATATCCATCCATAATCTCTCCAGGATTTTTCTCATGAGAATATATTAGATTTTATTAAATGTCTTTTCTGCTAGTTTTGAAATACCCTGTGATCTCTGTCTTTGAGACTATGTATGTAATTAACTATGTTTAATGATTTACACATGTTGAACTATTCCTGAATGTCTGCAATGAAGGCAAAATCATTTTTATGTGTTCTTAAATTCAGTTTTCAAATATCATATTGCTTGATCTATTTTTTGTTTTGTTATTGTTATATATTTGTCTTACTTGGGAATCTGGACACTACTGTCTTTGTAAAAAGAGTATTATGTGTTTCTATATTTTCTGTTTTACAAAATAATTTTAAGTGTTGGTATTAGTTACTATTTGAGGGTCTAGAAGAATTTTGCACTGAACCCATTTAGACATGGGCATTTTTCTAAGTTGGTAGATTTTTAAGTTACACTACAATCTCATTGCTTGCTGTTGATGTCTTTAAATTATTTATTTGATCTTGGTTTCACTTTCATAAAACAAATGCTATTAGATGAAAAGCCACAGATTAACTTCAGATGGTAGTCCATGTGCATAAAAATTTTCACCTGTTTATTACAACTTTCAAGGTTAGTAGAATATCAGTACTGATTTGCTCAGATTTCATTGTTATATGTTGTAATGGCTCCCTTTTTATCCCTAATTTTATTAAATCGAGTATTCTCTCCAACTTGATTAATTAGGTTAAGGGTCTGCCAATTTTATCTTCTCAAAGAAAGGGTATCTTTTTTAACCTTATGTTTCATTGATCCTTTCTCTGTTTCTATTTCATTAATTGATGCCATGCGCTTATTTCTTACCATCTATTGATTTGTTCTTATTTTGTAAATGCTTTCAAGTGAATCAATAGGCCATAATTGACTTTGAAGACCTCTAAGGGCTCCCTGGCCAAACGATAATTTCACTAAAAAATAACCTCTGTTGTCATTATTTAGTTGTTGAGCTTTGAAATTAGTAACAAGTGAGTTTGAATAAGGCATTTTCTTATATCCTTTCCTTTGGTTATCCCACCCACGGGTCTTTCCTCCATTTCTCAACCATCGTCTCCACTTAACCCTTTAGCCCCAGTATTTCTCCCCTTTTCTTTCATATCACATTTATTCTACTATATAATTTTATTTTTAAATTAAATTGTGAGACAAGTAGACTCTCCTATGGCTGCCATACCTTTCATTTGGGTTAACCTTACTTTCCTCCTTCCTCCACATTCCCTGGTCCCTCCCTCTCTAAGATTTTCCACTCCTCTCTTCTTTCACTTTATCTGTAACCTACTATTTCTCTCCTTTATATGGCCATTACCTTAATCCTTGATTTTTTTCTTGAATATTTCAATCTCCTTATTGCATTCAAATTTCATATCTTCAATTGACTTCCCTATTCTATCCAGCTGTGTGTAGTAGTCTCTTAGAATATATTCGTAACTTCTTTGACCATTTTGATGAAATTTATCATCATTCTTTTGTATTCCTAAAATTTTGTATTGGTTATGTTCATTAGAGGTCATTGCTATGAGACTGTAAGTTTAAGGGGAAAATAGGTTATATTGTTTGATCATGTTCCTGGTGTTTTCATTCTAGAACTTTGTTTGTCCATTGATGTCTGGGATAGTCCTCAAGATGCTATAAGAAATCATTTTGAATATCATAAATGTGTGAAGAGACACAGATATTGAATCTGATCAGGCAATTTATACATGAATTGGAACACATAATACTCTATCAATATGGACAACTTATGGTTATGTATATCACCTAAAAACAAAACAATTAGAGAATGAAATTAATCATCAACCTTGCTATAAACCCTGTGACCAACAATCCTGACCTGAATATGAAATTTACTGATTCCGAGATAGCACAAATGCTTTGCAAATAACCAGCCACTCTCTTATTAGATTTAAGACCTACTCCACGAGATGTAACTCATACCTGACACTGCTAAGATGGTTAATAATTTAAGACTGCAAAGACTATGGACCTAGGAGAAAAAGAACATACTATTACTCTGCCAAAGGAACATAACAATAAAATGACTCCTAATTGCATTCTACTATGCCTATAGATCATTACAGAAGCTTCTTCCTGCGGGAGATGGCAACAAATACAAAGATCCACGACTGGATAGTGTGCAGAGAATGAGAGACATTGGAACACTTACTCATAAATGGAATATTTCCATCAAATCCCTCCTGTGTAGCCTCATGGAACCCTGCACAAGAGGAAGCAGAAAGATTGGAAGAACCAGAGGTGATGGAGGACTCCAAGAAAACAGTCTTCCAAAAACAACAGGATTCACATGCATATGACATCAGAGGGACTGCGACAGCATCCATTGGAATCTTTCCATGTTGGTAGTCATATGTGAATCCAAGAAGTTCCCAAAACAATATGTTATTGCTGTCATTCTTGATTGCCTCCCAAAAGCTGTAAGTCCCTACTACTGAATACACTATGCACTTTCAACAACTCATAGGAATCAAGCTGGAAATGACTTGCAAGCCTCCTTTTAGAAAACTACTTTTCATAGGACTGTGCAAACTGTCAATGGGGGAAAGTAATCAGTAGTCCTACTCAGTTGTGATGTGTATAAACCACAATAATCCCCAGGATCCTCGAGTATAATAGTGGTGCCTACATGTTGGTGATAAGCAATAATTATTTAATTGGACATAAGGCTATGTGCAGTAGGAGGAAGCACCAATTACCTGTGACTAGTTGGACAATGAACCCTAAAGAAGATCCTATCACAGATACCAGAAAAATTTATAGTTACATTTTAAATTCTTACCCATATACCTATAGTTAAGTGTATCTCTAACCTCTCATCATCAAAGATGCTTTGATTTACAGCAGACTTAGTCCATTACAATACAGTAGAACTTCTCATAATACAGACTTCTGTATGCTGTGGTCAACCCCAGTTAGTTCATCTACAATATAACCCTTAAATATAGGGCTCAGGAAACACAGCAAAAGATGAGATAAAAATATTATAAAAGCCAAAGGATCATGCCATCTAATGTCAGTGTCTATTACATATGGCAAGAAGAAAGCTGCACCAATAAAAATTTCAACAACATGGCAGCCTAACAAGCCCAAAACAAACACAGCACCAGCTGACCTCCCAATGTAGATGGGAAAAAGTTTTCACAAAATTCCACCCCAAGATGAAGAGCTATAGGCAATAAATAACTGGAGAGAGAGAGGAGGGGTGAAGGGTGAAGGGAGAGGGAGAGGGATAGAGGGAGGGGAAGGGGAAAAGAGAGGGGAGGGGAAGGGGGAGAGAGAGAGAGAGAAAGAAAGAGAGGTAGAGGAAGAGAGAGAGAATAAGTCTTCCATGGGTACAAACCCTCTCATAGGTTATCCAATTCCCTGTGATCATTCCTTAAGATATACTAAGCTGATGCAGCAGATTGTGCTTATATACTTATATATGTGTGTGTGTATGTGTAACAATAACAAAGAGGAAAACAGAGATAACACAGGAAAATAGAGGCAGGGCTTGGAGACAGAAGAAGGGTAACAGTAAGTAAGGCACGGCTTGAAATGATAAAAAGGGATTGGAGATGATCAGAGTATATTGTCTAAACATATGAAATGCAATCCTGAAGCCCATTATGCTAAATAATGAGGTAAACACGAAAGTACAAATGTGGTTTAGTATTCTACTCTTTGAAGGAATGCTTTCCCTCTTCATTATGTAGTTAAGCCTCAATATTAAGCCCAATGGCAGTATTTATAAATTACAATTTAGTATTCTCTTCTCATGAAACATGAAAGGAATAATCTCTGGTCATAAATGTCTTTCCTTTGTTTGCCAAGAGCCAAATTATTCTTTGTAAAACACTAGTTATTTTTGAAACCAATTTATGAAGTATCTAACTAGCTGTGATTACATAAATGTTTTCTTATTCATTGGAAATTCATTCATTCTGCTTTCTCTTTGGAGGAAATATTTGTCATTCTTATTTATTACCAACTATAAATATATAATATACATATTATATTAATGTTACATATTTATTACTAACTGTATATATAAGTAATATTCTTGATTGTATAGCATGTCAGTGCATTTATGTAGAATGAAACTTAAAATACTGGTTAATTGAATTTTACAAACAGAAATGGGCCAAACTGATTGTCAATTAAAAATAAATCTAATGTATAAGCTTGTGTTGTTTTATTAAGTACTTAAGCACTTAAACTTTTCGTTTATGGTTCATTTGTACAAAAGGTACCACATCTGAATATTCATTCTTCATGTGATTCTCCTAACAAATTCATTTCCAACGTGCTTACAATGAGATCTGTTCATTATTCACACTTCAGAGGTCATTATGGACTACATTTAGGTCGTAATTTTCACTAGTTCTTTTCTGCTTCATTGATTCATTATGTTTATAAATCACAGCTATAGAATTGCCACGATCTATAAAAATTTATTAAAAAATAAGACAATATCAACACAGGAATGCTATGAAATGCATTATTCAGTGGCAACCTGGTTATTATGTTATTGCCTATAAAAAATTAAAACGTACTTATAGTTTGTAGATAATTTAAAATAATTACTGCAAAACTAGAAATAATTGAATCATCTTCCTTTCTGAAGCTGGCATATTAATCCAACATTCCTTAAATATTTCCAATGACAGTAAGAATCCATTACACTATAAGAAGCATAGCTCTATTATACATACAAATTCTTTTGGACATTTTCTTCCCAAAATGGTATCTTCTGACAGCACAGAATCCATAGTGAAGCAGAGAATATTCAATTCTATTTTGGGATTATTTATAAATGCTCCCATTTTGTAGTATGGGTGCAGAGTTCTAGATAAGAAAGTACTATTTCTTTTAATATTTCATAAAATCATGCAATTTCCTCTGAACAGTGATAACTATTTCTTTAGCAGTTCATTTAAGGAGCCATTCATATTTATTAAATCTTCAGGATGATTCTTGAGGTTTAACCCAAGTAAAACCTCCAAGTATTTTACATTCTACATGTGGAAGAGAAAATTAGAATCAAATATCGTTTAAGGCTCTTCCAGGAAGAATTCAGTGACTGAACAAGGTCAAAATATCACAGAACATATTTTCTCAGTGACTCAATTAAATTTTGCTAACAAGTCTGTATTTTTTTTAAAGCCTCATGCTTCTACAATAAATGTGCTAAGCTATGTTTTCTTTTTGCAGTTCTGAGAAAAAAAAATTTTCTGCCCAGGCCTATATGCACTCACTTTGTCTCTGGGTATTGTGGGGTTTTACACAAGTACCTTTGTCCAAACTCATTCCATAAAGTGCTAGCTGATAAGACATACACATAAAACGAAAACCAGTAATAGCAACAAGAAAAAAAACGTTAGAAGAAACCAGAAGCATCAAACTATAAAGAGAGTACAAAATAATTTCATATTCTAATATGCCTTTTGAAGTGGTACGGGTTCATTGGAGTCAGTTGTGTTGGATGGTGTTTTGCTGGGACAAAAAACGTGAAGGAGTGTTTTCCTGAAGTGGACACAGGTGAAAGGCAAAGGCAGAGTCATGAAGGAATGTTTCCCTGAAGCAGACACAGGGGAGAGGATGTTCTGCTAAAGCAAGCACGTGAAAGGACACGCGATGAAGGATTCTTGGCTAACAACACACACGTCTTGCTCTGCCTTACATGGCGCAATTGTGCTCCATTTGTCAGGACACTGAAGACTCGGGCTGATTGGCTGCGCATGCTGAGGCAAGGCGTGGAGGACCTGTGATGTTTGGGGGTATAAATAGGACTCCCCTACGTGACAGAGAGAGAGCGTGGCTTGCTGCTAAGGCTAGCTGTGCTCTGCTTGTGGGTCTCGTGTCTTCGCTGAGAGAAACACAGCTGAGAGCTTCTCCTGATGTTCCTGCTGGTCCCTCCTGCTGACTCAAGTTGAGGCCGAGGCCTGGCTGTCTCTGCTAGGTCATGCCACTGCTGTTGCTAACCCAAAGCTACCAAACTGGACTGCTGGTGTATCCACGAAGTGTTTGCAAGTGGATCCAGTTGCCTCTGCCTGCTAACCTGTGAACTGAACTGCCGATTTCCAGACATCACAGATGGAAGTTGTTCCAAAGAACCATTTCTTTTTATTATTATTATTATTATTATTATTTATATTCTTTGTTTACATTCTAAATGCTTTCTCCTTTCCCAGTTCTCCACTCCCCAAATGTCCCATATGGGACAAAGAATCATTTCTAAACAGGTCTACTTCCCCATATCCTTTCTTTTCCACTACCTCTGATGGGTGGTGGGCTACGAGGGAGGTTAAAGAATTTAAGAACCATCATTAAAAACAGAATTTGAAAAATATTAAAGTTACAGCCTTTACTGAAATTGTTCCCTGGAGAAAATAGAAATTCAATTTTCCTACACACGTTTGAAAGTGCACTGACTTTTATCTATAAGAGGAAGAGCTATTCTCTCATTCAACAGAAGAATGGATACAGAAAATGTGGTGCATTTATGCAATGGAGTCTTATTCAGGTGCTTGAAGAAATGTTATGCCATGGGACTTGAAGAAGACAGGAGGAAAGCACTGAACCAAAAAAAAAATCCAAATTACAGAAATTTCCCATATCTGTTCACTCTTTATATTGTTCCTGGGCATATCAACCTCAAATGATAAGATTATATAGGCAGCACTATTTTCAGGAAAAAAAAATGAGAAAGAAAAGGTCTGTCTGTGTCTTCCCCAGGCACTTTCCAAAACGCCTCAAATTTGGAATTCTAAGCAAACAATATTCATGCAAAATGTCATAAGCTAAACTTGGCTGTGCAGCTTTCTAAGAGGCGAGCCAGAAAACGCCACATGAAGACATGATGAAACCAATGGTTGTTGAACTGGGGATAGGGTTTAATCTAAAATAGTCCGATTTGTTTTTACCTTCTCATTATCTCAAAACCTGAATGGGAAGAGAAGTCAATGATCTTAGTGTGACGTCACAAACAGAAGCAAACACTTTACTAAACCCAGATGGCTATAGAGCAAACCCCTAAAGCAACAGCTATGGCCACAGCGAAGGTTCTAACTACTGCCAGCAAACAAAACGTAGCAGGAGAAGCTAACCAGAGACGCGACAGGGAAGCTACAATGTTACAGGAGAGTAATGGGCTCCACCAACTACAGGGGTGGCAGGCACTAGCTGCTAGCAAGAAGGCAATTTTTAGGTAATACTCATTTGTATGGGGGAGAAAACAAGTCTTAAAGACAGTGTTGATCTTTTGCTTGGTTTGGCTCTTGTGTGTTTTTGTAGGGTTCTTTTGCATTTTTCAGTTTTGTTTTTGTTTGTTGTTTGTATTTGAGAAGGCGAAACAGAGAACATAATTTGGGTGAATGGAAGGTGAGGAGCTGGAAGGCATTGGAGAGAAAAAAATGATCAAAAGATTTTGTATGAAAATTTTTGCAACACAAAATTTAAAAGCCTATTTTGTTTTTGTTTTGTTTTGTTTCATTTTGTTTTGTTTTTTTAAAAAAAAAAAAAAGGCCCCAATGCTCTCCAGGCCTTAACTTTCTTCTTGGCTGCATTACAGCTCAGACATCCCCTCATGAAATTTCACAGAAAAGATACATGGGTAATAACAATAGAGCATTAAGGGACATTTTGTTGTACGTTTAAGAAGAGATACCCATACGGCTCTTTCCTAGGCAGATGTTACTTTTATTCCAGCTTGATGTTTCAGTCATCAAAAAACCTCCCACCTGACACCAAGCCTGTCTTCAGTGCCAAGAAAGCAAGTCTGAACTAAGTCTTTCCTAATAAGACTTATAAAGCCTGACAAACTGAGTGTACTCCGAGTCCTTCCTAATGGTAACATGGTATGTGCTCCCTGAGACCTCCTTGAAAGTTCCTCTATGAATTTTCTAATGGCTTTACTTATTTCAAATGCTAATGTAATATTTTAAAACCACCAAGCCATTAGGAAATAAACCTTGATAACAAACATAGCATTATAAAATGCTATGGGGTAAAAACAAAGAAATGCTCCAATATCTTTATACTGATACTTTTCTGATACATGGCCTGTCTCAAAAGGCAATTTTTCAAAAGGAATTTAATATACACAAATGACAGACTGATGATAAATGGATAAAGATATTTCTTGAAACCCTCAGGATTTTTATTGTGTTTACTGACTCAAAAGTAAAATTATCCTAGCTGTGATGGTTTGAATATGCTTGGCCCAGGAAGTGGCAATATTAAGGAGGTGTAGCTTTGTTGGAGGAGGTGTGCCTTTGTTGGAGGAAGTGTCTCACTGTGGGCATGGGATTTAAGACATTCATACTAGCTCCCTGGAAGCCAGTCTTCTCCTAGTAGCCTTCAGATGAAGACGTAGAACTCTCAGCTCCTCCTGCACCGTGCCTGCCTGGATACTGCCATGCTCCTACCTTGATGATAATGAACTGAACCTGTAAGCCAGCCCCAATTAAATGTTGTCCTTATAGGAATTGCCTTGAGCATGGTGTCTATTCAGAGCAGTAAATCCCTAACTAAGACATTAGTCCTGTTTACTTTATACAAATCTCTCTTCTTTCTACGTAGTAAGACTCTTGACCAGTCTTCTAGAGTTACATACATGTGAAGCTCCAGTAAGTTAATTCATATGACATGGGAATAAGATATCCCAATAGTAGATGACTTTTCCACCCTACTATCTCGGCACACATCTTCAACGATTTATCAAGCATTTAACTATGTCCTAAATTGCATATGTTCCCTAAGAAATAACACTACCACTATTTTTTTCTGATATTTATGTTTAGGATATTTTTGCCAAAAGCTTATTTTTATTCACAGTGTTTACAATTGAAACACCCAAAACATTTCTGCTTCTCAAGACTTTCATTAAAAGACCGTCTATGTTACTGATCATTATTTTAGATAACATTTTAGATGTTGTAATTTCTTTTTAAAACCTGGAAGCTAGAACTCACCTCATTGTGCTCATTTCCCATGACTCTATTAGACAGTTTAGTTGGTCGGTCTCTCCTGCACCGAGAGGATTAGAATCACATTTTTGCCCTAGAAATATGATTACATAGTGAAAGTATGTCCTCAGACATACTGTCCCCCAGGACATGGAATCTCTACAAGTATATACTTATAGTAAAATATAAAGAGAACTGTAGCAAGGTAATATTATATATATATATATATATATATATATATATATATATATATATATATAATACAATCCTAGGGGAAAATGAGTGCTAATGGCCAATAAATTATTTTCCATCCCCAGAGGCTTCATTTAAAGCCAACTACAACCTGGGGGAATTCCATCTATTCTCTAGGTTGGCTGTGACAACAAAGCCTGTAATATGACAGTGTCGCAGAAGCATTTTAAAGTGAAATAAAAAGGGTTTAAAAACTGGTCAATTAAGATGAAAGAGCAGGCATAGGTTCCGACCACTGTGAGCTTCATCACACCCAGGCACAAATTAAAGCTATGAAATGTACGCGTTGCATTTTGAGATTGCTGCCTTCCCTAACCTCAGCGCAAGGAAGGACAGGATTCTGCATGGCATTAGCTGAGATGAATCACTCATCACTGAGCACTGCCTTGCTTGTCTACTCTGGCAGCTGCCAAGACTTCCTCTGCTCAGCATTTCTGAAGGGAATCGTCCGGTGAAGCCGCTTGCTATTCAGAACATGGCAGCCTTTGAAGAACTTTATGTACTCCCCAAAGGCCATTTTTCATCCTCAATACAAAGGACCTAAACTTTCTGGCAGACACTGACTTTTATCTTTCCCGTCTTCTGTGGACTCCTGCAATTACCACAAGTGTACGAGACAGCAGAAAATGTAGTCTTTCGCTTGTCACACCTGAATTTATTTGCTTCTATTTCAACTTGCTGCCCGGCAAGGCATATCTTATTCATTTGGATGACACATTCAATCTCTGTCTATGTCTCTCACGTCTTCCTCTTCTTTTGCAGTGAAACAAAGTTCTTGTAGTTTGATTCCCAGTACTGTGAACCCTAGCATCATCCTGCTGTTTGCAAAGGGAAATAAGATTGTTGCAGAAACAGAGATGAATAAGGAACCCTATCTTTACCTAACAATTAAAAAGAGCAACAGGAGACCAGCATTCTACACATGGACCACCATGATTTCATTAATTAGAGAAGATATAAAATTAAGCACATTTACTTCTTCAGCTTTGGAGTTTTCAAGAGTGCAGAGGTCAAACACATGAACTCTAATCAGCTACAGTTTTTACAGGCTTGTCTTTGACTCTGAAGTATCAAAAAATTGCAACTTACTTTATAAATAGAGTAACTGTATTATTAGACTGCCCTGCTCTAAAATGAAAAACATTAACATTGTCTGAAACGTAGTGTCTGCTATGAGCACAAGGATACTGAGGCTGGCAGCCACACTCACAACTCAAAACCAGCAAAGTCTCTACTAAAGAGATGAGATAGGACAAACATGTCCACTAAAGCCATGTAGTAGGCTGCACTCATTTATACTTTACCTTCCTTAGTGGAAATTTGATTTGCTGCCTAATTTTTGTCACATATTTGTTCCCAGCTCTAGTCCCCTAAAAGACTAGCCAATGTGATCTTTTTATGATACAAATTACACAACAAATCTAATGCAAAGGGCACAGAGTGGCTGGCGAAAGAAAGAAACCACAAAAAGAGTCTTAGAAATCATAGGTCGAGAACTCGGCCTCCCACCAGTCAGGAGAGGAGGATCCATCTTGGTTCCGTACTCCAGGAATCGGACAGACTGAGGTACACAAACATAATCCGAGGCCAACACCGCGGTGGTCTGAGCCCGTGGTGGTCTGAGCCCGACGGGCGTTGGCCTGCACCCAGGCCCTGGGCGGGTCGGGGGGCCATCGGGGTGCCAACCCAGCCAGGAGGTTTTTTGCCCAGGCCTGCGAGCGCGCCGCCGCCATTTTGCCTGCAGGACGACAGAGAGCTCAGGCGGGCAGACCTGTAACAGGCATAGCCTAAGGCTAACAAAGCGGGGGTCCAGGCCCCAAAAGGCACAGGACTGACCCCAAGAACTGGGCGGCTTGGTGGGCCATCTGTGAGTCAACCCGCCCAGGTGATTGTTAGCAAAGCAGACTCTCCCGGCGCTTTCAGGGAGCGCGGGCGCACACGCCCGCCATCCTAGTCACCTGGCAAACCCAATTAACAGTCAAAGCCGTAGGGGAACTTTGCTCGGACCTTGGCCTCCCAGGCTTTTGCCTGGACTCAGGGACTGGGCGGCCAGGCTAACCTTGTGTGCGATAGCCCGGTTGGCAGATCGGCTGCCCAGCGGAGTGAGCGGAACTCAGGGGAGGTCACAGTAGCATACACCGTCGGCACTCCCTGGGAGTGCACACGGGCTCCATCTAGTCCACAGACACAATCTGGGGCAAGGCCTCAGGCAGAAGCCCTTAGCTCTACTCTCTCCGCTTCCAGATCCAGATCAGTCTGGGCGGCAGCATTACATCTCCAAGTCCTGCAAGTGGCTAGCTGGGATTCCGGGCGGCCAGCTGGGAGAAGTCAGTGTGCTCCAGTGAATCCAGCGGGCCCCAGCGGGAGCCTTCGGGTGCCTGCTTTGGGATCGGAACAGCCTGGGCAGCAGCACACTGTCTACAAGCAGTGCAGGAGGTAAGCTGTGCACCAGAGGCCAACTGGGAAGGGGCAGCTTGCACTGGTGAGTCCAGCACTGAGAAGATAAACTAACACCAGTGAGAACTAGATGGCAAAAGGCAAACGCAGGAACGTCACTAACAGAAATCAAGGCAATATGGCAACATCTGAACCCAATTCTCCTCTACCAACATGTCCTGGATACCCCAGCACACCAGTAAAACAAGATTTGGATTTAAAATCACTGGTCATGATGCTGGTACAGGAACACATGAAGGTCATACATAAAGAAATTCAGGAGACAATGGATCAAAAGGTAGAAGCCCTTGCAAGGGAAACACAAAAATCATTGAAAGAAATCCAGGAGAATACAAAAGCCAACAAGGAGGAAATGCAAAAAACACTTAAAGAAATACAGGAGAACTTTGCTCAACAGGCTGAGGTCATGAAAGACGAAACACAAAAATCTCTTAAAGAAATACAGGAGAACTTTGGTCAACAGGCTGAGCTCATGAAAGAGAAAACACAAAAATCTCTTAAAGAATTACAGGAAAACACAAACATGCAAGTGAAGGAGCTAAGCAAAACCATCCAGGATCTAAAATCAGAAGTAGAAACAACTAAGAAAACTCAAAGGGAGACAACTTTGGAGATAGAAAGCCTTGGGAAGAAATCAGGGGACAGAGATACAAATATCAACAACAGAATACAAGAGATAGAAGAAAGAATCTCAGATGCTGAAGATTCCATAGAAACCATGGACTCAACAGTTAAAGAAAATGCAAAATGCAAAAAGCTTGTAACCCAAAATATCCAGGAAATCCAGGACACAATGAGAAGACCAAACCTAAGGATTATAGGCATAGAGGAGAGTGAAGATTTACAACTTAAAGGGCCAGCAAATATCTTCAATAAAATTATGGAAGAAAACTTCCCTAACCTAAAGAGAGAGATGCCCATGAATATACAAGAAGCCTACAGAACTCCAAACAGACTGGACCAGAACAGAAATACTTCCCGTCACATAATAATCAAAACACCAAATGTTCTAAACAAAGAAAGAATACTAAAGGCAGTAAGAGAAAAAGGCCAAGTAACATATAAAGGAAGACCTATCAGAATCACAGCAGACTTTTCACCTGAGACTATGAAGGCTAGAAGGTCCTGGGCAGATCTCATGCAGACTCTAAGAGAACACAAATGCCAACCAAAACTACTATATCCAGCAAAACTCTCAATCACCATAGATGGAGAAACTAAGATATTTCATGACAAAACCAAGTTTACCCAATATCTATCCACAAACCCGGCCCTAAAAAGGATAATAGGAGGACAACACCAATACAAGGAGGGAAACTTCACCCTGGAAAAAGCAAGATAGTAACCTTTCATCAAACCCAAAAGAAGTTAAGCATTCAAATTTAAAAAATAACGTCAAAAATGATAGGAAGTAACAATCACTATTCCTTAATATCTCTTAACATCAATGGACTTAATGCCCCAATAAAAAGACACAGACTAACTGAATGGATACGTAAACAGGACCCTACATTTTGCTGCTTACAGGAAACACACCTCAGGGTCAAAGACAAACACTACCTTAGAGTAAAAGGCTGGAAGACAATTTTACAAGCAAATGGTCTCAGGAAACAAGCTGGAGTAGCCATTTTAATATCAGATAAAATTGACTTTCAACCCAAAGTCATCAAAAGAGACCCTGAGGGACACTTCTTGCTGGTCAAAGGAAAAATACAAAAAGAAGAACTGACAATCCTGAACATCTATGCCCCAAATGTAAGGGCACCCTCTTTTGTAAAAGAAACTTTATTAAAACTAAAAGCACACATTGCACCTAACACAATAATTGTGGGTGACTTCAACACTGCACTTTCCTCAATGGACCGATCAGGAAAACAGAAACTAAACAGGGACACAATGAAACTAATTGAAGCTTTGGACCAATTAGATTTAACAGATATATATAGAACATTCTATCCTAAAACAAAAGAATATACCTTTTTCTCAGCACCTCATGGTACCTTCTCCAAAATCGACCATATAATTGGTCACAAGACAGACCTCAACAAATATAAGAAGATCGAACTAATCCCATGCCTCCTATCTGATCACTATGGAGTAAAAGTGGTCTTCAATAGCAACAGAAACAACAGAAAGCCCACATACACGTGGAAACTGAACAATACTCTACTCAATGATACCTTGGTCAAGGAAGAAATAAAGAAAGAAATTAAAGACTTTTTAGAACACAATGAAAATGAAAACACAACATACCCAAATCTATGGGACACAATGAAAGCAGTGCTAAGAGGAAAACTCATAGCCCTGAGTGCCTCCAAAAAGAAAATGGAGAGAGCATACATTACCAGCTTAAAGACACACCTGAAAGCCTTAGAACAAAAAGAAGCTATTTCGCCCAGGAGGAGTAGAAGGCAGGAAATCATCAAACTCAGGGCCGAAATCAATCAAGTAGAAACAAAGAGAACCATACAAAAAATCAACAATACCAGGAGCTGGTTCTTTGAGAAAATCAACAAGATAGATAAACCCTTAGCCAGAATGACCAAAGGGCACAGAGAAAGTATCCAAATTAACAAACTTAGAAATGAAAAGGGAGATATAACAACGGAAACTGAGGAAATCCAAAAAATCATCAGATCCTACTACAAGAGCCTATACTCAACACAACTGGAGAATCTGGAGGAAATGGACAATTTCCTTGACAGATACCAAATACCAAAATTAAATCAGGACCAACTAGACCATCTAAACAGTCCCATAATGCCTAAAGAAATAGAAGGAGTCATAGAAAGTCTTCCAACCAAAAAAAGCACAGGACCAGATGGCTTCAGTGCAGAATTCTACCAGACCTTCAAAGAAGAGTTAACACCAATACTCTTCAAACTATTCCACAAAATAGAAACAGAAGGAACACTACCCAATTCCTTCTACGAAGCCACAATTACGCTGATACCAAAGCCACACAAAGATCCAACAAAGAAAGAGAACTTCAGACCAATTTCCCTTATGAACATCGATGCAAAAATACTCAATAAAATTCTTGCCAACCGAATCCAAGAACACATCAAAACGATCATCCACCATGATCAAGTAGGCTTTATCCCAGGAATGCAGGGTTGGTTCAATATACGGAAATCCATCAATACAATCCACTACATAAACAAACTCAAAGAACAAAACCACATGGTCATTTCATTGGATGCTGAAAAAGCATTTGACAAAATTCAGCATCCCTTCATGCTTAAAGTCTTGGAGAGAACAGGAATTCAAGGCCCATACCTAAACATAGTAAAAGCAATATACAGCAAACCGGTAGCCAGCATCAAACTAAATGGAGAGAAACTTGAAGCAATCCCACTGAAATCAGGGACCAGACAAGGCTGCCCCCTTTCTCCTTATCTTTTCAATATTGTACTTGAGGTACTAGCTCGGGCAATTAGACAACATAAGGAGGTCAAAGGGATACAAATTGGAAAGGAAGAAGTCAAACTATCATTATTTGCAGACGACATGATCGTCTACCTAAGTGACCCAAAGAACTCCACTAGAGAGCTCCTACAGCTGATAAACAACTTCAGCAAAGTGGCAGGTTATAAAGTCAACTCAAGCAAATCAGTGGCCTTCCTATACTCAAAGGATAAGCAGGCTGAGAAAGAAATTAGGGAAATGACCCCCTTCACAATAGCCACAAACAGTATAAAGTATCTTGGGGTGACTCTTACCAAACATGTGAAAGATCTGTATGACAAGAACTTCAAGACTCTGAAGAAGGAAATGGAAGAAGACCTCAAAAAATGGGAAAACCTCCCATGCTCATGGATCGGCAGAATCAATATAGTTAAAATGGCCATTTTGCCTAAAGCACTATACAGATTCAATGCAATACCCATCAAAATCCCAACTCAATTCTTCACAGAGCTAGAAAGAGCAATTATCAAATTCATCTGGAACAACAAAAAACCCAGGATAGCTAAAACTATTCTCAGCAACAAAAGGAAATCTGGGGGAATCAGTATCCCTGACCTCAAGCAATACTACAGAGCAATAGTGTTAAAAACTGCATGGTATTGGTACAGTGACAGACAGGAGGATCAATGGAACAGGATTGAAGATCCAGAAATGAACCCACACACCTATGGCCACTTGATCCTCGACAAAGAGGCTGAAAACATCCAATGGAAAAAAGATAGCCTTTTCAACAAATGGTGCTGGTTCAACTGGAGGTCAGCATGCAGAAGAATGCGAATTGATCCATCCTTGTCTCCTTGTACTAAGCTCAAATCCAAATGGATCAAGGACCTCCACATAAAGCCAGACACTCTGAAGCTAATAGAAAAAAAACTGGGGAAGACCCTTGAGGACATCGGTACAGGGAGAAAGTTTCTGAACAGAACACCAATAGCGTATGCTCTAAGAGCAAGAATTGACAAATGGGACCTCATAAAATTACAAAGTTTCTGTAAGGCAAAGGACACCATCAAGAGGACAAATCGGCAACCAACAAATTGGGAAAAGATCTTCACCAATCCTACATCAGATAGAGGGCTAATATCCAATATATATAAAGAACTCAAGAAGTTAGACTCCAGAAAACCAAACAACCCTATTAAAAAATGGGGTACAGAGTTAAACAAAGAATTCTCACCTGAAGAACTTCGGATGGCGGAGAAGCATCTTAAAAAATGCTCAACTTCATTAGTCATTAGGGAAATGCAAATCAAAACAACCCTAAGATTTCATCTTACACCAGTCAGAATGGCTAAGATTAAAAATTCAGGAGACAGCAGGTGT
The DNA here is from genome assembly GCF_947179515.1 of Apodemus sylvaticus. Taxonomy (NCBI): domain Eukaryota; kingdom Metazoa; phylum Chordata; class Mammalia; order Rodentia; family Muridae; genus Apodemus; species Apodemus sylvaticus. The sequence goes on from NC_067480.1 coordinate 19,755,118, forward strand.
TGGAGAGGGTGTGGAGAAAGAGGAACACTCCTCCACTGCTGGTGGGGTTGCAAATTGGTACAACCACTCTGGAAATCAGTCTGGCGGTTCCTCCGAAAACTGGGCACCTTACTTCCAGAAGATCCTGCTATACCACTCCTGGGCATATACCCAGAAGACTCCCCACCATGTAATAAGGATACATGTTCTACTATGTTCATAGCAGCCCTATTTGTAATTGCCAGATGCTGGAAAGAACCCAGGTATCCCTCAACAGAAGAGTGGATGCAAAAAATGTGGTATATCTACACAATGGAGTACTATTCAGCCATTAGAAACAATGAATTCATGAAATTCTTAGGCAAATGGATGGAGCTAGAGAATATCATACTAAGTGAGGTAACCCAGACTCAAAAGGTGAATCATGGTATGCACTCACTAATAAGTGGATATTAACCTAGAAAACTGGAATACCCAAAACATAATCCACACATCAAATGAGGTACAAGAAGAAAGGAGGAGTGGCCCCTGGTTCTGGAAAGACTCAGTGAAACAGTATTCAGCAAAACCAGAACGGGGAAGTGGGAAGGGGTGGGTGGGAGGACAGGGGAAGAGAAGGGGGCTTGCGGGACTTTCGGGGAGTGGGGGGGCTAGAAAAGGGGAAATCATTTGAAATGTAAATAAATTATATCGAATAAAAAAAAAAAAAAAAAAGAAATCATAGGTCGTCTTCCAGGATAGTATAATAGCACTCAGCAACATTGTCTTCAGTATTTGCACAGGTATGAAAAGAATCAGCCTTGCCAAGCCGGTGGAGACCTGGCTTTCTCTCCAGGCAGTGCAGGGGACCAGGGTGCCAAACAGTACAGAATAGATATTGCTGTCTAATTGTCCTTAAGTTGAAAATGTGGCTTACATTGGTATGCCCCAAGTCAAAAGTAGCAACAAGTCCCCAGGTAATCCTCAGGCTCCGTAGAGGGCAAGTTCATCCATCCCATCCCTCACGTTCCTGTCTATCATAGCATCCTTTTTCATCATGACACAAAGTTCAGACTCCACACAATCTGATGCATTAACTACCAGTGAAGCTAAGGAGCAAATAGTCTGCTGGTTAACCTCAGACTTTAACTATTTTTCCTTAATGTGAACTACTAATCACAGCAACCATTCCATGACATGGGCTTCCTTTGGGTAGGACAGATAAGGATTAGTAAAAACAGTTGTGTGCAGAAACTTCAGGGGTTTTCATAAATGTATTGCTTCAGGCTTCTCCAATACTTGCAAATACCTGTCAAAATCATTTTGCTCTCATCCTTAATTTCTCTTGCCTCTCTTTGTGTCTCTGTGTCTCTATCCTGCTCTGTCTATCTCTGTATCTCTCCTTTCCACCCCACCTTCTTTCCTTCTGTCTCTCCATCTCTCTGTCTCACCTTAACTTTCTCCCTCTCCTCTCCCTCTCCCTCCCCCTCCTCTCCCTCTCCCTCTCCCCCTCCTCTCTCTCTCTCTCTCTCTCTCTCTCTCTCTCTCTCTCTCTCTCTCTGTCTCTCTCTGTCTCTCTGTCTCTCTCTCTCTCTCTCTCTCTCTCTCTCTCTCTCTCTCTCTCTCTCTCTCTCTCTCTCTCAAATAAAGGCACATTCCAGTCCTGGCTCAACTGCACAGATTTTTCAAACTGCAGAGTATCTCTTTAATTTAATAGCAACATTTTGATGATTTCCCCTGTACAATAGAATTTTTCTCCTCAACAACTATTTCCTGGTTACAACGTCTAACAATATGATACAGTAAAATACTATAGAATCATTCATATTTTCTTGATAAAAATTGAACTGCTGTAATGTTTGTTTGAAGTATAAATTCATTATGCTCCCTATCATTGGTGCAACCTTTGAAAACAAAGATTTTTCATAGGGAGATCAGCCTAGTGAAGGATAAAAGTACCTAAGATATATATCCAGACACCAAGAAAAATGTGTTTCTTGAGTCTGTCTCCCAGTTCTCCCAGAATGTCACAATGCTAGTTCCAACTGACAAGCAGCTAAAAAAACTTTCGGTATGGATTATACCAATTCCACCTCTGTACTTCTAGAAACAATCACTGATTCACAGGCATCCAATCACAATCTAAAATTAATCTGTATTAGCAAAATCAGCACTGAAAATTGTTTCATTAATAAAAGGAAGGAAGAGCAATGTTATATTTAGGAATGATCCCTTGCCTCTGTGGAAAACTAACGTCTTTACACAATGGAGTAATGAGGTTCCTAAATATATTACTAACTCACAGTATAAATTTCAATGTAAGCAGCTCTTAGATTCAGGCAAATTATTAAGTTGATTTTTAACTCTTACTTTTATCTTCTGTAAAATGCAAATCACAGTCTACCTGTCTAAAACAAAATACCAGAAAAACAGTTGTTGCATCTCAAAACAACTACTTACCAGCAACATGTTTTTAATGAATACATAAAAAATCAAAATACCAATAATGGTGAGCTGAGAATCAAAGAAGCATTATCTAAGCAGTCTGTGATCATGCCTGTCGTTGTTATGGCTGAGGTCTCATGCATGATTCACTGAAAAGGGGGGTTTAAGAATTACTCCGTACTTTTATAGAACTACATAAAAATATTTATGGCTAAAATGAAGTATCTGTCTTAGTAAGGCCAATAAATCCATTTTTGTGTTTGCAGAATTAAGTGGATCTTAACACTTTTGAAATGTAAAATATTTACCCAGATAATGGGTTATCCATCATTCGAGATAATTAAGTTTAGTAGAAGACACACAGGCTTGATTTTTCAGTGCTTTGAAGATAGAATTACTGTGTTGTGTGAAAAAGTAATCATAGTTACTTTTTAGTTCTATCTCATTGTTAATTGACAACTGATAATCACATTATGTTTATAGGGTACAAGCCAACACTCTGATTCATGAATGCACATGGAAGGAATAAAGTAAGCTGATTAACATCTCTCAAACACATTTTTTGATGAGAACACTTGAAATTAACTCTCAGCAATTTTAAAATGTACAATACACTGATGCTGAAAGAATTCACCATGCTGGGCAATGAATCTTAAGAGAAATTGTATTCTTCCAGTCTGAGATGTGTGCCTTATTCCACCGTCTCATTGTTCTTCCTACTCCCCTGCCCCAGAAGCCACTGTTCAATTCTGGTTCTGTGTGCCTGAGGGCTTCAAAGTCCACACAAAAGAGAGATCAAGCACTAGTGTCTTTCTTATCCAGGTTTTTGTCAATTTGCATAGATTAGTAATATGTTTTTCAACAATTTTAGAAATGACAGCACCTTAAGAAATGTTCAACATCATTAATCATTAGGGAAATGCAAATCAAAACAACCCTGAGATTTCACCTCACACCAGTCAGAATGGCTAAGATTAAAAACTCAGGAGACAGCAGGTGTTGGCAAGGATGTGGAGAAAGAGGAACACTTCTCCACTGCTGGTGGGATTGCAAGCTGGTACAACCAATCTGGAAATCAGTCTGGCAGTTCCTAAGAAAACTGGCATGACACTTCCAGAGGACCCTGCTATACCACTCCTGGACATATACCCAGAGGATTCCCCAGCATGTAATAAGAATACCTGCTCCACTATGTTCATAGCAGCCTTATTTATAATAGCCAGAAGCTGGAAAGAACCCAGATGTCCCTCAATGGAGGAGGTATTTTTACACAATGGAATACTACTCAGCAATTAAAAACAATGATTTCATGAAATTTTTAGGCAAATGATTTGAACTGGAAAATATCATCCTAAGTGAGGCAACCCATTCACAAAAGAACACACATGGAATGCAGTCACGGATAAGTGGATATTAGCCCAGAAGCTCTGAATACCCAAGACACAATTCACATATCAAATGATTCCCAAGAAGGAGGAAGGAGAGGGCCCTGGTCCTGGAAAGGCTTGATGCAGCAATGTAGGGGAGTACCAGAACAGAGAAGTGGGAGGGGGTTGATTGGGAAATGGGTGGAGGGAAGAGGGCTTATGGGACGTATGGGGAGGGAGGAACTGAGAAAGGGGAAAGCAGTTGGAATGTAAACAAAGAATACAGAAAATAAAAAAATTAAAAATATTTTTAAAAAAGAAATGACGGAAGACTTCTTTTCAAGGGTAGAGTATTATTCCAGTTTGAATGTATATGAATATAGACATATATTATATATATATATATATATATATATATATACATACATATATGCTTACATAATATATATGCATATACATCATATACACATATATTACTTAGACATAGACATAATAGACATATACATCTGCAATCACATTTTCTTTACCCGTTCATTTATTGATGGATGCAGATTGAGCTCTGCCTTTGCTGTTGTGAACTGTGCTGAAATGACCATAGAAATACAGGCATCTCTTCTAGAAATTAACTTCAAACCTTTGGACTACGTGCCCAGGAGTGAGATTACTAGACTATATAACCCTGCATTTTTATTTTTGTGTACTTATATTTCCAATAGCTATAATAATTGAAGAATCATCAATACCATGCAAGCATTCCATTTTCTCTACACTCTTCCAGAATCCTGCTTCTCTCATCATTTTAATAACAGCTGTCTGTCTTTCTGAGAATTGTGATATTTCTATTTGTTAATTTGTATACTAGAAACAGACTTCAAAACTATGAAATTGAAACAATACAAAGAATAAAACAAAGTATCTGTAATGAATAAACACTTCTTTTTTTATTTTCTATATTCTTTGTTTACATTCAGAGGGGGTTGATTGGAGAATGGGCAGAGGGAAGAGGGACTTATGGGGAGGGGGGGCGGGAAAGGGAAAATCATTTGGAATAAACACTTTTTAAAAGTAATTTAGGGAATCCGGCTTCGGCTGCGGCGGCGGCAGCGGCAGCGGCAGCAGTGGCTGCTCCAGCTGAAGGGCCATCAGCAGTGGAACCAAGGCGTCACAGGGACCAGTTAGGCCCTGCGCCCACGACCACTGACCTTCGCTGACCAGCCGGGCAGCAAGCAGCTGCAGTTGTGCGGTGCCTTTCCTGCAAGGAGGCCACTTCAGAACTCGGCCTCCCACCAGTCAGGAGAGGCGCATCCATCTTGGTTCCGTACTCCACTGATCGGACTGAGATCCAGATCAGTCTGGGCGGCAGCATTACATCTCCAAGTCCTGCAAGTGGCTAGCTGGGCTTCCAGGCGGCCAGCTGGGAGAAGTCAGTGTGCTCCAGTGAATCCAGCGGGCCCCAGCGGGAGCCTTCGGGTGCCTGCTTTGGGATCGGAACAGCCTGGGCAGCAGCACACTGTCTACAAGCAGTGCAGGAGGTAAGCTGTGCACCAGAGGCCAACTGGGAAGGGGCAGCTTGCACTGGTGAGTCCAGCACTGAGAAGATAAACTAACACCAGTGAGAACTAGATGGCAAAAGGCAAACGCAGGAACGTCACTAACAGAAATCAAGGCAATATGGCAACATCTGAACCCAATTCTCCTCTACCAACATGTCCTGGATACCCCAGCACACCAGTAAAACAAGATTTGGATTTAAAATCACTGGTCATGATGCTGGTACAGGAACACATGATGGTCATACATAAAGAAATTCAGGAGAAAATGGATCAAAAGTTAGAAGCCCTTGCAAGGGAAACACAAAAATCATTGAAAGAAATCCAGGAGAATACAAAAGCCAACAAGGAGGAAATGCAAAAAACACTTAAAGAAATACAGGAGAACTTTGCTCAACAGGCTGAGGTCATGAAAGACGAAACACAAAAATCTCTTAAAGAAATACAGGAGAACTTTGGTCAACAGGCTGAGCTCATGAAAGAGGAAACACAAAAATCTCTTAAAGAATTACAGGAAAAAACAAACATGCAAGTGAAGGAGCTAAGCAAAACCATCCAGGATCTAAAATCAGAAGTAGAAACAACTAAGAAAACTCAAAGGGAGACAACTTTGGAGATAGAAAGCCTTGGGAAGAAATCAGGGGACAGAGATGCAAATATCAACAACAGAATACAAGAGATAGAAGAAAGAATCTCAGATGCTGAAGATTCCATAGAAACCATGGACTCAACAGTTAAAGAAAATGCAAAATGCAAAAAGCTTGTAACCCAAAATATCCAGGAAATCCAGGACACAATGAGAAGACCAAACCTAAGGATTATAGGCATAGATGAGAGTGAAGATTTACAACTTAAAGGGCCAGCAAACATCTTCAATAAAATTATTGAAGAAAACTTCCCTAACCTAAAGAGAGAGATGCCCATGAATATACAAGAAGCCTACAGAACTCCAAACAGACTGAACCAGAGCAGAAATACTTCCCGTCACATAATAATCAAAACACCAAATGTTCTAAACAAAGAAAGAATACTAAAGGCAGTAAGAGAAAAAGGCCAAGTAACATATAAAGGAAGACCTATCAGAATCACAGCAGACTTTTCACCTGAGACTATGAAGGCTAGAAGGTCCTGGGCAGATCTCATGCAGACTCTAAGAGAACACAAATGCCAACCAAAACTACTATATCCAGCAAAACTCTCAATCACCATAGATGGAGAAACTAAGATATTTCATGACAAAACCAAGTTTACCCAATATCTATCCACAAACCCGGCCCTAAAAAGGATAATAGGAGGACAACACCAATACAAGGAGGGAAACTTCACCCTGGAAAAAGCAAGATAGTAACCTTTCATCAAACCCAAAAGAAGTTAAGCATTCAAATTTAAAAAATAACGTCAAAAATGATAGGAAGTAACAATCACTATTCCTTAATATCTCTTAACATCAATGGACTTAATGCCCCAATAAAAAGACACAGACTAACTGAATGGATACGTAAACAGGACCCTACATTTTGCTGCTTACAGGAAACACACCTCAGGGTCAAAGACAAACACTACCTTAGAGTAAAAGGCTGGAAGACAATTTTACAAGCAAATGGTCTCAGGAAACAAGCTGGAGTAGCCATTTTAATATCAGATAAAATTGACTTTCAACCCAAAGTCATCAAAAGAGACCCTGAGGGACACTTCTTGCTGGTCAAAGGAAAAATACAAAAAGAAGAACTGTCAATCCTGAACATCTATGCACCAAATGCAAGGGCACCCTCTTTCGTAAAAGAAACTTTATTAAAACTAAAAGCACACATTGCACCTAACACAATAATTGTGGGTGACTTCAACACTGCACTTTCCTCAATGGACCGATCAGGAAAACAGAAACTAAACAGGGACACAATGAAACTAATTGAAGCTTTGGACCAATTAGATTTAACAGATATATATAGAACATTCTATCCTAAAACAAAAGAATATACCTTTTTCTCAGCACCTCATGGTACCTTCTCCAAAATCGACCATATAATTGGTCACAAGACAGACCTCAACAAATATAAGAAGATCGAACTAATCCCATGCCTCCTATCTGATCACTATGGAGTAAAAGTGGTCTTCAATAGCAACAGAAACAACAGAAAGCCCACATACACGTGGAAACTGAACAATACTCTACTCAATGATACCTTGGTCAAGGAAGAAATAAAGAAAGAAATTAAAGACTTTTTAGAACACAATGAAAATGAAAACACAACATACCCAAACCTATGGGACACAATGAAAGCAGTGCTAAGAGGAAAACTCATAGCCCTGAGTGCCTCCAAAAAGAAAATGGAGAGAGCATACATTACCAGCTTAATGACACACCTGAAAGCCTTAGAACAAAAAGAAGCTATTTCGCCCAGGAGGAGTAGAAGGCAGGAAATCATCAAACTCAGGGCCGAAATCAATCAAGTAGAAACAAAGAGAACCATACAAAAAATCAACAATACCAGGAGCTGGTTCTTTGAGAAAATCAACAAGATAGATAAACCCTTAGCCAGAATGACCAAAGGGCACAGAGAAAGTATCCAAATTAACAAACTTAGAAATGAAAAGGGAGATATAACAACGGAAACTGAGGAAATCCAAAAAATCATCAGATCCTACTACAAGAGCCTATACTCAACACAACTGGAGAATCTGGAGGAAATGGACAATTTCCTTGACAGATACCAAATACCAAAATTAAATCAGGACCAACTAGACCATCTAAACAGTCCCATAATGCCTAAAGAAATAGAAGGAGTCATAGAAAGTCTTCCAACCAAAAAAAGCACAGGACCAGATGGCTTCAGTGCAGAATTCTACCAGACCTTCAAAGAAGAGTTAACACCAATACTCTTCAAACTATTCCACAAAATAGAAACAGAAGGAACACTACCCAATTCCTTCTACGAAGCCACAATTACGCTGATACCAAAGCCACACAAAGATCCAACAAAGAAAGAGAACTTCAGACCAATTTCCCTTATGAACATCGATGCAAAAATACTCAATAAAATTCTCGCCAACCGATTCCAAGAACACATCAAAACGATCATCCACCATGATCAAGTAGGCTTTATCCCAGGAATGCAGGGTTGGTTCAATATACGGAAATCCATCAATACAATCCACTACATAAACAAACTCAAAGAACAAAACCACATGGTCATTTCATTGGATGCTGAAAAAGCATTTGACAAAATTCAGCATCCCTTCATGCTTAAAGTCTTGGAGAGAACAGGAATTCAAGGCCCATACCTAAACATAGTAAAAGCAATATACAGCAAACCGGTAGCCAGCATCAAACTAAACGGAGAGAAACTTGAAGCAATCCCACTGAAATCAGGGACCAGACAAGGCTGCCCCCTTTCTCCTTATCTTTTCAATATTGTACTTGAGGTACTAGCTCGGGCAATTAGACAACATAAGGAGGTCAAAGGGATACAAATTGGAAAGGAAGAAGTCAAACTATCATTATTTGCAGACGACATGATCGTCTACCTAAGTGACCCAAAGAACTCCACTAGAGAGCTCCTACAGCTGATAAACAACTTCAGCAAAGTGGCAGGTTATAAAGTCAACTCAAGCAAATCAGTGGCCTTCCTATACTCAAAGGATAAGCAGGCTGAGAAAGAAATTAGGGAAATGACCCCCTTCACAATAGCCACAAACAGTATAAAGTATCTTGGGGTGACTCTTACCAAACATGTGAAAGATCTGTATGACAAGAACTTCAAGACTCTGAAGAAGGAAATGGAAGAAGACCTCAAAAAATGGGAAAACCTCCCATGCTCATGGATCGGTAGAATCAATATAGTTAAAATGGCCATTTTGCCTAAAGCACTATACAGATTCAATGCAATACCCATCAAAATCCCAACTCAATTCTTCACAGAGTTAGAAAGAGCAATTATCAAATTCATCTGGAACAACAAAAAACCCAGGATAGCTAAAACTATTCTCAGCAACAAAAGAAAATCTGGGGGAATCAGTATCCCTGACCTCAAGCAATACTACAGAGCAATAGTGTTAAAAACTGCATGGTATTGGTACAGTGACAGGCAGGAGGATCAATGGAACAGGATTGAAGATCCAGAAATGAACCCACACACCTATGGCCACTTGATCCTCGACAAAGAGGCTGAAAACATCCAATGGAAAAAAGATAGCCTTTTCAACAAATGGTGCTGGTTCAACTGGAGGTCAGCATGCAGAAGAAGAATGCGAATTGATCCATCCTTGTCTCCTTGTACTAAGCTCAAATCCAAATGGATCAAGGACCTCCACATAAAGCCAGACACTCTGAAGCTAATAGAAAAGAAATTGGGGAAGACCCTTGAGGACATCGGTACAGGGAGAAAGTTTCTGAACAGAACACCAATAGCGTATGCTCTAAGAGCAAGAATTGACAAATGGGACCTCATAAAATTACAAAGTTTCTGTAAGGCAAAGGACACCATCAAGAGGACAAATCGGCAACCAACAAATTGGGAAAAGATCTTCACCAATCCTACATCAGATAGAGGGCTAATATCCAATATATATAAAGAACTCAAGAAGTTAGACTCCAGAAAACCAAACAACCCTATTAAAAAATGGGGTACAGAGTTAAACAAAGAATTCTCACCTGAAGAACTTCGGATGGCGGAGAAACATCTTAAAAAATGCTCAACTTCATTAGTCATTAGGGAAATGCAAATCAAAACAACCCTAAGATTTCATCTTACACCAGTCAGAATGGCTAAGATTAAAAATTCAGGAGACAGCAGGTGTTGGAGAGGGTGTGGAGAAAGAGGAACACTCCTCCACTGCTGGTGGGGTTGCAAATTGGTACAACCACTCTGGAAATCAGTCTGGCGGTTCCTCCGAAAACTGGGTACCTTACTTCCAGAAGATCCTGCTATACCACTCCTGGGCATATACCCAGAAGACTCCCCACCATGTAATAAGGATACATGTTCTACTATGTTCATAGCAGCCCTATTTGTAATTGCCAGATGCTGGAAGGAACCCAGGTATCCCTCAACAGAAGAGTGGATGCAAAAAATGTGGTATATCTACACAATGGAGTACTATTCAGCCATTAGAAACAATGAATTTATGAAATTCTTAGGCAAATGGATGGAGCTAGAGAATATCATACTAAGTGAGATAACCCAGACTCAAAAGGTGAATCATGGTATGCACTCACTAATAAGTGGATATTAACCTAGAAAACTGGAATACCCAAAACATAATCCACACATCAAATGAGGTACAAGAAGAAAGGAGGAGTGGCCCCTGGTTCTGGAAAGACTCAGTGAAACAGTATTCAGCAAAACCAGAACGGGGAAGTGGGAAGGGGTGGGTGGGAGGACAGGGGAAGAGAAGGGGGTTTGCGGGACTTTCGGGGAGTGGGGGGGGGGCTAGAAAAGGGGAAATCATTTGAAATGTAAATAAATTATATCGAATAAAAAAAAAGAAAAAAGAAAAAAAAGTAATTTAGGGACTAAAGGGAAAAAAACACGGAAATTCGAATAATATATTTTAAAAATTACATTAAGAAAAACAAGCTGGAAACATTCCAAACTATGCTCACTAATATCTTTGATTCCTACATAAATACAGCTGATTATATCGATTAGATTGTATCAGCTTTTGTAGAAAGGGATATTTCATAAATGTACTTGGTACAGTAAACTGGTGCAATCATTCTAGAAGGATCATCGGATGAAACACTGAATGTCTAGCCATGTTATGCAAATATGTCCCCCAAAGGATACAATTGCCCTAGATAGCATATAACATGTTAACATTGTCTATACAATGTGTTCAAATGTGATTTGAAAAGTGCTAGCCTTGAAAATGCCCTATTTTGTCAATTGTCAAGAACTAGAGCCTCAAAAATAACAGGTTAATTTAGATTCTTTAACAAATTCTAAGGCCCAACAAGTCATATCATTTCACAACCTTTATAGTTCACTGTTCCAATAGTTTTAAAAGATGCTTTACCAGTCTACCTGTATGGTTAGTGGCACTTGAGCATGTGTGCTGTGCATTTTCATTACATATGTCCTGCATTCTTAAGGCAATCAATTCCCAACTTTCTGAGGAACCGCCGTATTGATTTCCACAGTGCTGTACATTTTTACACTCCCACCAGCAATGGATGAATGAGCCCTGACTGCGCATTCTCACCAGCATGAGCTGTCATTCATGTTATTGATCTTAGCCATTCTGACAGGTGCAATACAAAATCTGAAAGTAGTTTTGATTTGCATTTTCCTAAGGGTAAGGGTAGTGAACATTTCTTTAAGAGTTTCTCGGCCTTTTGAGTTTCCTATATTGGGAATTTTCTTTGTATCTGAACCCCAGTTTTAATTGGATTATTTGGTTTTCTAATATCTAGTTTGTTGAGTTCTGTATATATTTTAGATGTTAATCCTCAGTCTGATGTGGAGTTGGTTAAAAAAAAACTTTTCCTATTTGGTAGGCTGCTGTTTGTCTAAAATACGGTGTCCCTTGCTTTACAGATGCTTTTCATTTTCATGAGCTCCCATTTATTAATAGTTGATCATAATGCCTGTGCTGTCAGTATTTTGTTCAGAAAGTTGTCTCCTGTGACAATGGATTCAATACTATTCCCCACTTTCTCTTCTACTGGGTTCAGTGTACAGTATACCTGGTTTTATGCTGAGATCTTTGATCCACTTAAACTTGAATTTTGTGTGAAGTGATACATAATAATGTATTCTCATTCTTTTGCATGCAGACATAGTATAACCATTGTGTACATTTGGTTTCTTTAAAAAACATAGAGTTTCTGTAGGTGTATGGATGTATGCCTGGTACTTCAGATAGGTTCCACTGATCAGCCTGTTTGTTTCTATGCCAATACCATGCTGGTTTTATTACTATAGCTCTGTAGTACAACTTGAAATCAGGGATGATGATATCTCCAAGTCAATTTTTTTAATCATTCGGGATTGTTGAGTATTTTGCTTTTCCATATGAAATTGAAAATTGTCCTTTCTAGGTCTATAAAGAATTGAGTTAAAATTTTGGTGGGAATTGCATTGAACCTATAGATTGATTTTGGTAAGAGAGCCAATTTTACTATTATCTATCTGTGAGTTTGGGAGATCTTTCCATCGTCTGATGTCTATTTTAATTTCCTTCCTTAAAGATTTGAAGTTATTATTAGACAAGTCTTTTATTTGTTTAACTAGAGTTACCCCCAAGGTATTTTATATTATTCAAGACTATTGTGAGAAGTGTTGTTTCCTTGATTTCTATCTCAGTACATTTGACATTTGTATATAGGAATGATGCTGGGTTTTTTTTTTGTTTGTTTTGTTTTTTTTTTTTAGTTAATTTTGAATTGAACTACTTTGCTGAAGGTGTTTACCAGAGGTTCCCCAGTGGAATTTTTAGGGCCATTTATATATACTATCCTATCATTTGCAAATATAGATACTTTAATTTTTTCCTTTCCAATTTGAATCCACTTGACCTTTTTTAGTCGTCTATTTTTCTAAGACTTCAAATCCTATATTGAATAGTCATTGAGAGTAGACAGCCTACACCCGAAGGGCACAGCTGGTGATGAGCAGCTCTCTATTGATTTAAGAACCCCAAAAGAGGGGAAACATCCCTATTACAGAAAATCTAACTACTCGGTTTTTAAATTTTAGCTTAAAATTGTTGCTAATGGCTACTTTGTGGTCCAAAGACAGTTTTAAGTCATTTCACGTAGATTTTCATGCCTCCTGTTTTTAATTTCCTAAAACTTGTCATGATGGAACTGACCTTCAGACTTCCCCAAGCATGTGATAAAATTTGTTACTGTTCATGATGTAAAGCAATTGTTCTGGAAAAAATCACAAATATTTTCTATTCATGACTTTGTATTTTAGTACAGTATTTCCCTAACATCTACCAAGTGACTTTTCTTTTATCCTAAGAACAAAGTTATTTTTAGACATTTTAAAATGTATTATTTTTATTTGAGATAGTTTTCTTTGAAACAAGCATGAACTAGATACAGACTTTAATCTGAGAACGCAAATGACCATATTTGTGAGAAAAAAATGGATAAAGCATAGATTTACAAGACCAGGATTCATATTTGTCCAATCAATACGATAGTTGCTACATAAAGGTGTGTCAATATTATAGTGATTTATAGAAAGAGAGAAACAGATTATAGTGGGTGTTGGTTATGAGCATACATAAAGTATCATGAAAGTTTTGTGTTTAGCCCTGAGAGACAGGCTGTTCACATGTCAACTGTGATCCAGTAGAGATCTAGCCTTACTGAACTCATCATGCATAGCATAAAGGGAGATCATGAAATTGCACTCTGTCTTCTATGCAACCCATGTTTTCATAGCATCTAAAAAGTGTCTTGGACAAAATTTCTGATTGACATTATGATTTTTTATTCAACAGATAGGAAAATGTAACATTAGATATTATAACCTGCACTCATTTTAAAGAAAAAACAAGAAAAAAGATTTGTTTAAGATACCATACTGAATCTATCTAGGAAATTGTCCATTTCTTCCAGATTCTCCAGTTGTGTTGAGTATAGGTTTTTGTAGTAGGATCTGATGATTTTTTTAATTTCTTCAGTTTCTGTTGTTATATTCCCCTTTTAATTTCTAATTTTGTTAATTTGGATACTGTCTCTGTGCCCTTTGGTCAGTCTGGCTAAGGGTTTATCTATCTTGTTGATTTTCTCAAAGAACCAGCTCCTGGATTTGTTGATTCTTTGTTTTCACTTGATTGATTTCAGCCCTGAGTTTGATGATTTCCTGTCTTCTTCTTCTCCTCCTTGGTGAATTAGCTTCTTTTTGTTCCAGAGCTTTCATGTGTGCCATTAAGGTGCTAGTGTATGCTCTCTCCCATTTCTTTTTGGAGGCACTCAGGGCTATGAGTTTTCCTCTTAGCACTGCTTTCATTGTGTCCCAAAGATTTGGGTATGTTGTACCTTCATTTTCATTAAATTCTAAAAAGTCTATAATTTCTTTCTTTATTTCTTCTTTGGCCAAGTTGTCACTGAGTACTGTTCAGCCTCCATGTATATGTGGGATTTGTGTTGGTTTTTTTTGCTATTGAAGACCACTCTTACTCCATAGTGATCTGATAGGAGGCATGGGATTAGTTCGATCTTCTTATATTTGTTTGATTATATGGTCAATTTGGGAGAAGGTACCATGAGGTGCTGAGAAAAAGGTATATTCTTTTGCTTTAGGGTGAAATGTTCTTTCAGTTTCACCCTAAAGCAAAAGATATCAGTTAAATCCAATTGGTCCAAAACGTCAATTAGTTTTACTGTGTCCCTGTTTAGTTTCTGTTTTCCTGATCAGTCCATTGAGGAGAGAAGAGTGTTGAAGTCACCCACAATTATTGTGTTAGGTGCAATGTGTGCTTTGAGCTTTAGTAAAGTTTCTTTTATGAATGAGGATGCCCTTGCATTTGGAGCATAGTTGTTCAGAGTTCTTCTTGGTGGATTTTTTCCTTTGACCAGCAAGAAGTGTTATTCTGTGCCTCTTTTGATGACTTTAGGTTGAAAATCAATTTTATCTGATATTAGAATGGCTACTCCAGCTCATTTCCTGAGACCGTTGGCTTGTAAAATTGTCTTTCAGCCTTTTACTCTAAGGTAGTTTTGTATTTGACACTGAGGTGTGTAGCCTTCCTATACTCAAAGGATAAGCAGGCTGAGAAAGAAATTAGGGAAATGACACCCTTCCCAATAGCCACAAACAATATAAAGCACCTTGGTGTGACTCTGTCCAAACAAGTGAAAGATCTGTATAACAAGAACTTCAAGTCTCTGAAGAAGGAAATGGAAGAAGACCTCAGAAATTGGAAAAATCTCCCATGCTCGTGGATTGGCAGGATTAATATAGTTAAAATGACCATTTTACCAAAAGCAACATTCAGATTCAATGCAATACCCATCAAAATCCCAACTCAGTTCTTCATAGAGTTAGAAAGCAATTCTCAAATTCATCTGGAATAACAAAAAAACCAGGATAGCTAAAACTATTCTCAACAACAAAAGAAATTCTGGGGGAATCAGTATCCCTGACCTCAAGCAATACTACAGAGCAATAGGGTTAAAAATTGCATGGTATTGGTACAGGGACAGGCAGGCGGATCAATGGGATAGGACTGAAGATCCAGAAATGAACCCACACACCTATGGCCACTTGATCCTCAAAAAAGGAACTGAAAACATCCAGTGGAAAAAAGATAGCCTTTTCAACAAATGGTGCTGGTTCAACTGGAGGTCAGCATACAGAAGAATGCGAATTGATCCATTCTTATCTCCTTGTACTAAGCTCAACTCCAAATGGATCAAGGATCTCCACATAAAGCCAGACACTCTGACGCTAATAGAAAATAAACTGGGGAAGACCCTTGAGGACATCGGTACAGGGGGAAAGTTCCTGAACAGAACACCAATAGCTTATGCTCTAAGATCAAGAATTGACAAATGGGACCTCATAAAATTACGAAGTTTCTGTAAGGAAAAGGACACCATCAAAAAGACAAATCAGCAACCAACAAATTGGGAAAAAATCTTCACCAACCCTACATCCGACAGAGGTCTAATATCCAATATATACAAAGAACTCAAGAATTTAGGCTCCAGAAAACCAAATAACCCTATAAAAAATGGGGTACAGAGTTAAACAAAGAATTCTCACCTGAAGAACTTCAGATGGCAGAGGAACATCTTAAAAAAATGCTCAACTTCATTAGTCATCAGGGAAACGCAAATCAAAACAACCCTGAGGTTTCACCTTACACCAGTCAGAATGGCTAAGATTAAAAACTCAGGAGACAGCAGGTGTTGGCAAGGATGTGGAGAAAGAGGAACACTCCTCCACTGCTGGTAGGATTGCAAATTGGTACAACCACTCTGGAAATCAGTCTGGCGGTTCCTCAGAAAACTGGGTACCTCACTGCCAAAAGATCCTGCTATACCACTCCTGGGCCTATAACCAGAGGACTCCCCAGCATGTAATAAGGATATATGTTCCACTATGTTCATAGCAGCCCTATTTGTAATAGCCAGAAGCTGGAAAGAACCCAGGTATCCCTCAACAGAAGAATGGTTGCAAAAAAATGTGGTATATATACACAATGGAGTACTATAATTCATGAAATTCTTAGGCAAATGGATGGAGCTGGAGAACATCATACTAAGTGAGGTAACCCAGTCTCAAAAGATGAATCATGGTATGTACTCACTAATAAGTGGATATTAGCCTGGAAAACTGGAATACCCAAAACATAATCCACACATCAAATGAGGTAAAAGAAGAATGGAGGAGTGGCCCCTGGTTCTGGAAAGACTCATTGTAGCAGTATAAGGCAAAACCAGAACAGGGAAGTGGGAAGGGGTGGGTTGGAGAACAGGGGGACGGAAGGGGGCTTATGTGACTTTCAGAAATTGGGGGACCAGAAAAGGGGAAATCATTTGAAATATAAATAAAAAATATATCGAATAAAATAAAAATACATCGAAAAAATGGGGTACAGAGCTAAACAAAGAATTTTCCCCAGAAGAACTTCGGATGGCTGAGAAGCATCTTAAAAAAATGCTCAACATCATTAGTCATTAGGGAAATGCAAATCAAAACAACCCTGAGATTTCACCTTACACCAGTCAAAATGGCTAAGGTCAAAAACTCAGGAGACAGCAGGTGTTGGCGAGGATGTGGAGAAAGAGGAACACTCCTCCACTGCTGGTAGGATTACAAATTGGTACAACCACTCTGGAAATCAGTCTGGTGGTTCCTCAGAAAACTGGGCACCTCACTTCCAAAAGATCCTGCTATAACATTCCTGGGCATATACCCAGAGGATTCCCCAGCATGTAATAAGGATATATGCTCCACTATGCTCACAGCAGCCCTATTTATAATAGCCAGAAGCTGGAAAGAACCCAGGTATCCCTCAACAGAAGAATGGTTGCCAAAAATGTGGTATATATACACAATGGAGTACTATTCAGCTATTAGAAACAATGAATTCATGAAATTCTTAGGCAAATGGATGGAGCTGGAGAACATCATACTAAGTGAGGTAACTCAGTCTCAAAAGATCAATCACGGTATGCACTCACTAATAAGTGGATATTAGCCTAGAAAACTGGAATACCCAAAACATAATCCACACATCAAATGATGTCCAAGAAGAATGGAGGAGTGGCCCCTGGTTATAGAAAGACTCAGTGTAGCAGTATGGGGCAATAGAACAGGGAAGTGGAAAGGGGTGGATGGCGGAATATGGGGAGGGAAGAGAGCTTATGGGACTTTTGGGGAGTCGGGAGCCAGAAAAGGGAAATTATTTGAAATGTAAATAAAAAATATATTGAATTAAAAAAAAAGAATGAAAAAAGATACCATACAGCAGAAATTCAGCTCTTAATATTCTATAAATCAAAATATGAAATGGTTCTGATAAAAATTCTTATAGATCAACTGGCCATGATGGCACACACCGTTAATCCCAGCACTCAGAAGGCAGAAGCACTCAATGTCCGTGAGTTTGAGGCCAGCCTGGTCTAAACAAGCAAGGCCAGAACAGCCAGAATTCTGTTACACAGCCAAGCCTTTTCTCAAAAAACTAAATTAAAAAAATCCTTTTCTCAAATATAATATTGAGAATGAGATCTATTATCATAGAGAGCATCTTATTTGAAGAAGGCAGAAACATTGCACAATTCACATATTAAAGTTCTTCTTAACTGGCAGCATAACCTTAGGATGCTCACTAACTATTCAGATGAGTATTTCCAAACCAATCCGTCAGACTGCAAACTCAATATCACATGAGCAATCAAATTCCATTAACTCAAACTCTTATAGTGAACATTTTCTTCTCAGCATGTAAAATAAAACTCTAAAGTTAAGAATCTTCACACTGAATATCAACAAGGAAGAAGAAAGAAAGAATGAATTCTACCAAAATGACAAGGATTAAACAAACAAAACTTAAACATGTGGTATGACCCCAAGGTAATTAATGCAATATGATACATAAACAAAAGGATTAGCTTTAATTAGAAATATTCTCCTAATAAATATGCAACATAATTATACTATATAATTAGCATTTTTAAATTTTAATATATCCCTGTACTTATTCACAATAGAAAATGTGGCTTAAAATTATTCATGCGCGGCTTATTCCTTCCATGTGTCTGAGAGTCCTTTTTATTACTATAAATACATTTCCTCAGTCCTAGGATTTACTTTTTTTTTTAGATTTTTCACAATCATGGCAAAAACAAATTACTTTTTCACAGTACCATAAGGAAATGTCTTTATTTTACTTTGTTACACAGAGTGCTTCTCTACTTGTGGGCATTTTCCTTCCAGTTAAATATGTCTAAGCCTAATACACTTTAAACGTGCTCTTAAATTTCAAAAACTTAGTAAACAGAGATGCAAATTCTTCCAGGCCAGATGTTTAGACAATTTAAATTTCAACTGAAACCTTTGAACAAGCTAGCCAATTTTAAATACTCCTAGAAAATGATTTTAACAAAGGGGACGACCTGAAGCTGCATTGTGCTGGGACATTTGACAAGAACACAGCTTCAAGGTGTTTGGAGGACTTCAGATCTAACACAGTGGTTTTGGAAATAGATTACATTGTGTTAGAGGTACAAAATATGCTACAATCCTGCTAATGAAAAACAACAAAAGCATTAAGAATGATCTGCAGGCTGACCAAACAAAACATACATAGTGCCAGAATGCATTCTTGTTAGAATCTATGGCAAACAGTCATTCTGTGTTCTTCAGAGATGAAAGGACTCTCCCTATGTTGGCAATTGATAACTCTTCTTGGGACATGAAGAGACAGCACGCATGGAACTCCTGTGGTGAAAATAGGCAGCTGTGAAATGGAAAGGCCGGGCTTCCTAAACCACTGCTTTAAAGGATCCATTCTCTTCTGAAAAGCATCATCTGTGTACTGAGTAGGCAAATCATATCAGATGTGTTATCTGTGTGAGAATTTGGTTTGTGTAACATCTATCATGACCTTCACCAGTTCTTCCCCAAGTATAAACATGACAGAAAATTCACTATATCCCTTTACTTTTGGAATTTCATACATGGATACAATAAAATATCATCATAGCTACTGTCATATTTGACTCTTGGATGCCTACATAGTCCTCCATCAAAGGCCCTCCCAACTTCACACGTTCCTCTTTTTTATATGTAACATCACTAAATCTAGTTCCACAACCTGTATAAGCATGGTGTGTGGCCATCCACTGGAACATAAGACGCCTACCAGTTGCTATAAGAACGATTCTCTCTCTTCTAACATGTATATGCTGTCAAATGCATTTCAGATCTGGAGATCTTAACCTTAATATGAATATACTTAGTATGTATAGTATACTTATATATAGTACATACTATACTTAGTATGAATATAACCTTAGTATAAAGGTTTGTAAGTCTTTTCAGCATTCACAAGCATTCCCTTTCACTGGGGCTTCAAGCCTTTACAGGACCAAAGGCCTCGCCTCCCTTTGATGTCCAACAAGGCCATCCTCTGCTACATATGTCTGCCATTCTAGAACTAAAGCAGGCAGAGAACAAAAGTATGGTGCATTTAAGACTGAACTCACAACCAAATCTCATTTTAAAAAATAAAGATTAGACTGAGATAAAAAAAAATTACAGTTACAGATAGCAAGACTCTACTGCTGAAGACACTATATAAACTGAGTTACAAATGTCAAAATATCAACTTAGAACTAACCTGGAAGCTCCCTGCCTACTGACTAGCGCTCAACGTGCCACAAAGTGTCATGGATGCTGCTGGGGGTGAGGAGGGGAAGGGGTGGTCACCAGCAGTCTCACCCGCTATAAAGCTTGAGTTGCCTAATACCGGTAAACCAGCAAGGCAAGCTGTGCCCACCAAGTAACTGAGGCATAACTGCTATGGGGCCAACCAACTGCTTTCTAATTGTATTTGAAGCCCCTCCCACTGGAATAAAGTCATGCCTGATATTGTTAACCTGGTCCAAAGTCCATAGCTATGGAAGTTATAGTTCCTACAGGCGAGAATGATATTGTTGTTTTCTAAATGGCATGATAAAAAAACTGTCTGCTAAATATGTATGTGAATAGCCATATTGCTGATTTCAGCACTGGTCAGCGAAGCTTGTGTCTGGATTGGATGAAGACATATAGAGCCTCAAATTATCAAAGAATTGAGAACAGGTGATTGTTGAGTGCTCGGACCTAAACAGGACATCTATATTATTATTCCTTCTAGTTTTCAAGATAGAGGGATCTGAAAGAATGTAAAAGCCAGGGGATAGAGAGGAATACCAGGGAAATGCTGTCTTCTGAACATGACCAAGCTGCTACACCCATGCACTTATTGCAGCTATGATTATCTGCAGAAGATCTGCACAAGATTAAGCCTCTGAACTCTCCATCCTGGACAGGAAAAGACAAGGCCCTCACTTCTAGCTGAAGAGCTATTTGCAGTTAATGGTCTCTTGGGAAGGGAGAATCACTCTCTTCAATGGTGTAGCCACTAGTTAGTTGTCCACATTGTGGTGAGAACTTCTGTTTCTTTTTTTTTTTAAATCCAGTTATGTCATGTGAATATGCTTTTGTTTTATTCCCAGGTGTGGGATAGGAAGCTGCTTCAGATTGTCCATAGCAGCTATGATTTGTCTTGTGCTCTGGCAGGGGTGTTATTCTGCCAGCTGAAGAGAGTTTAGGCTTGGAGTTGTGGATTCTTGAGAGGGGATTCAAAAGTCCAGAGCCCAGAAAGGCTGCAGTGGCTCCTGCTCCTGCCCCTGTTGCTGCTTCTTCTGCCCCTGCTGTTTCTTCTGCCCCTGCTGCTGTGTCTGCCCCTGCTGCTTCTTCTGCTCTTTGCTGCATTGTTGGTTGCTGTTTGGATATATCCTGATGACAATGACTGGACTTGCCCCCAGGAACTTGAGTGACTTCCCAAATAAGCAGGAAATAATCTAACCAAATCTAGGACACCTCTTTCTTACCCCACCTCTAACCTTCTTTCTCACCTATAGTGTTGTGGGGTTGGAAGGAATTGAGGTAGAGAAGGATGGTAAATATAATAACCCAATAAAGTAGTCAAAAAGTACAATTACACCAAGTTCCATCAAATAATGCCCATCTGTGCTTATGAAGCACTAACTAATCTCAGTGAACTAAACAAAAATATAATAATGCAATAAAGGAGCTTGTTGGGAAGTAGGAGTTCAACAGGATGTACATGTAGGGCGTTGACAAAAATTTTTTAAAAGGTAGTAACAATGACATTTTAATCATAGTATTTAGTCATAAAACTACTGTTTTATGTACTTCTATCACAGAAAACTTCAACCAATCAAAATACAGAGTTATGGAGTACAGTTCCAGCAGATACAACTACAAAACAATTACTGTGCCTACTGTTAATCCCAAAGATGTCAGGAGAAAGACCACTGACAAATCACCAGGGCCAAATTAATTAAAGCAAGCAATTAATTAAAGCAAGCTTTTTTAAATTCGTGTATACAGGCTGCCCTCCCCTAAGGTAGGGTCCAAAAGTTCAGCTTTGGACATTTGGGAAGATTAGGGTTTTGTTTGTTTGGTTGTTTGGTTGGTTGGTTGTTTGGTTGGTTGGTTGGTTGGTTGGTTTTGTTTTTTCTTGTTGGCTTTTTGAGACAGGGTGTTTCTGTACAACCATCTTAGTCATCCAAATGTTATCCAAGAGCCTCTGCCTCCCTAGTGCTGGGATTAAAGGCATGGGCCAACACAACAGACAAGATAAGGGTTTTTAGATCTCAGGGTCAGAAAGTTTCCAAGTGTGCATTTTAGCAGGCAAATAGAGTTATAGCATTAGAACAACAAGGTAGGGTTGCAGGATGGTCATAACAACTTTTAAATCAAAGCCATGGTTGCCACTTCCTGCAGCAGGTAGTACAGAAGAACCATTTGTAGTTAACATTATGAGCAAGGCATAGCCCAATCTTTGAGAATTTAATCTTAAACAGGAATGAACCTAGTTCGTCTTTAGTCTAAGATGGAGTCAAGCTGTTTGCAGAAGAGGGGGTGGAAACAGAGGATCCAAGAGTTCTCCATGAGATTGTCTCCCATTAATGTCAGAAGCTACACCCATGAATCCTCCTCACCAACATGATTAGCATGAGCTGAACAATGACAATAATAGTTTTAGTAGACAGGGGAAGTTCATGAGGCCTCAAGCCTACACAAAGAATTGTAGTTAGCTCAGAAATGCTGAGAGAGAAAAATATTAGTCTTCCCTGGGGAAAAGCAGACTAATTGGTTGCCCAATACCAATGGTCAGCCCTAAAACCCACTAAACATTATCCATGCTGAGTAAATTGTACTCATGTATTTAGAACTACACATGGTTATGTATATACATAGAAATATATGTAATGATTAATTTATTAGTGAAAAGGATGCTATAAACTTAAGAGAGAGCAAGCAAGCTTCAAATGCACATGGGAGCATTTGAAAAGAAGAACGGAAAAGGGAAAATGACTTAATGATTTAATTATATTATCATCTCAAAAAATGAAAGAAAAAATTAAAGATATACCATTTACTGGGCTCTATGATGCATCCTTCCCAGTGGACAAATGATATATTAATGGGCAGTTTGGGCTATAGTCATAGTCTCTCTTAAAAATAGAGGAAGAAAGAAGAGGATTAGAGGGAAGGAGGGTTAGCACACTTTGATCATACAACTAGGAGTAGGATGAATTCTCACAAAAAAAAATATGGGTTGTGTAAAACATTTATGGAGTATAGCATAGAAGGAAAAGGGAATGAATAAGATGAAATAGGTGTTTAAAATAAAATTAAATAAGGAAATACTTTTTAAAATGAAGACATCCTGAACTTAGTCAAATTGTAGACCAATATCCTCTATTTTCTTACAGATCTTCACAGAGAAAGGAAGCAAAAAATCATCTGACTTTAGTTAACTATTGATCAGCTATTTAAGACTTTGCCTTAAATAGTTCTTTGAGACAATTACTCAATGTATATATTGCGAGTATGTGACGGTACACAAAAGGGAACACACTGCTACACGTGTGTGCAATTAGTAGTTGTATAAATCTATTTGAAAGCAAAGGAACATGGGTAGTTGGTGATATTCTAGATGAAGAAAGGGCATGAAATTGACTTCTTTCCTAATCACAAGTCAAATCCATGTTTTCCTACTTGAAAATACAGGATTTAATCATGCTAATAAGAACAAGCATTTTTAGCCTTCCCAAAGCTCTATTTAATTGATTTAATTAAAACTGGTTATCAAACATCCATAAGCTCATTTCAATCCTCTATATACTTTATAAAGTTTATAACACCAAGAAAGTTTAGAAATAATTTTACTCTGTAATTGCTTTTCTATGTTATAATATTTATTTGTTAAAAGTTCTGTGGGATATTTTTTGGCTTTATAACAATAACAAGGATAAATCTTTGTGGTTATTACCATATGCACCTTGATGTAACCAGCCTGTTTACAGTAGAAAATCAATATTATGCAAAATGGGTAAAGAAATGGAAAGACACAAAATCAAAGGGAAACTCAAAAGTTCATGGACCAGCATTGTAAGTTGCAG
The DNA here is from genome assembly GCF_947179515.1 of Apodemus sylvaticus. NCBI lineage: Eukaryota > Metazoa > Chordata > Mammalia > Rodentia > Muridae > Apodemus > Apodemus sylvaticus. Next base: position 19,779,111 of record NC_067480.1, read on the forward strand.
ATTACTATGGCCAAAGGTGTTCAGTCAACTATTTAAAAAACTTTTGGTTGAATAAATTATAAGTGCTATGGGAAGGGAAATGGTTATGTCTTCTGCTAATAAAATTAAAAAGTTGAATCTAAGCTCATTAAGATCTTGAAGAACTGTCTTTTATTAAGTGAATTAACAGAATTAGTGCTTTCAACTGCATTACAATTTCCCTCATCTAAACAAGCAAGTGTTAACAAATGAAAGCAAAATATGGCCTAGGCCAGTTTTTATTGTGGCAACAACAAGGTATTTTTAATTACTGAAGATGGAGAGGATACTTACTCATCCCATCACACTATGCCCCAGGAAATACATTTTGATAGCATCCCTAAGGGTATAACACTTATTATCTTGGTTCTGAGATATTGCTAAAGTCTAGCTTAATGGCTAGACATAGCATATGGGTAAGAAAGTAAAGTGTATACAGTTCAAAGACTTGATGAATGGATTTTCATAACCCATTGATTTATAGTATTATGAAACTTTTTATCTGTTTTTCACCAAAGGAAATATTTTAAAAACTGTGTATATGATTTACCATATCTTATAGATTATTATGCTAGTAATTAAAATAAGGCAAAGGCAAATATTTTACATGTTTAAATTTAACAAAAAAGTACATAAAATAAAAACAATTGTTAATAAAACTCATGAAAGATGATTTCACAGAGTATAGAGAATAGAATCTAATTCCTTAACCTATTCAAATATGCATCCTGGCAAAATGGTTTGGTGTAAAATAGCCCTCTTGCTGCACACATCTGACACCCCGACTTCAATCTCCAGGACTGACAGTGGAGGGGAGAGCTGGATCATGAGTGGTACCTTCTAACCTTCCCACTCAAGCTGTGCAACACATAACAGGCACTTATTTTTATTCAATATGTTAAAAGATGGCCTACCGGATACAAAAAATATTAGAATGCATATTAGAAAATAGTATCATTGTTGTACATCATTGCCCATTTTCATTTTTAAAAAGGGTAATTTACAGAATAATATTAGAATTCAGTAAGAGATTTCTCAGCTATGAGATAGATTTCAAACCAACTTACACAAATGAAAGTCAAGTTTCTGTATAGGAATGCTTATGTAATACTGTTGCATTAATTATCTATTAGTCAGATCAAATAACCCCACACTCAGCCTAAAACAAAAATTTATTATCTCACAGTTGCTAGGGTTCAGCCTCTGAATGTAGCTAGGCTTCTGATCTTGGAAATAAGGCAAAATCTGCAATCAGCATGCAGGCCAACTTGCAATTATTGAAGATTCATGAAGAGATGGTCTTCCCCTAAGTTCAGTCAAGGGTTAGCTGGCAATCTTGGATATATGCCATCCATTGGGCACATGCCTCCATTGGTCCTTTGCCACATGAGCTTCAGAATAATGATAATCACTCATGGCAGATCAACATGATGTGACAGCCATTTTTTTCTAAGGATGAAAATCAGTAAACAAATGGAGGCATAGCTACAGAATTAATATATTTTCTATTGCTTTAAGATAGTCAATCTTCTAAAACTATTTCATTAATAAGAGATGTAAATGTCTGATATAAAAAATTATTCCATCATCAGACAAAGTAATTATGCTTATATTTGTACTCTGATGACTGAAGAACCTGTAGTAGAACATACCAGAGCTCCTACATGGAAGGATTTCTTATATTCACTTCAATTCAGTAGTTACCCTAAAGGAAAAGAAATTTAACTTTTAATTCCATTTGTTCAATTGGCATTTTACTTTAAAAAAAAAGCCTGTCCCTTATGCTCTTTATTAGACATAAGAATAGGAAATTAAACTTATTAAAAGAGAGATAGAGGATCTAGTGGGTTACTTGCATGCTAATAGAAAATGTAACAAAGCAATGCACATCTGCCATCTAAATATACAAGATGTCCCTATATTTATTGAAAGAGAAATGACAAACTATAAATAAATGTTTTTCTCTTTGCAATTTCTTTTCAGAGTCACGATGTGATTCAGGAAAGCCTGGAACTTACTTTGTAGCCCAAGCTAGCCACAAATGCAGCACCAAGTCTTGGTTCCATGTAAGCCATTTTTTGAAGATCTTTACATTAAAGATAAGTTTATGTCAAACAAGTAAAGCTCATGAAACTTACTGGGGTGAAGTCATCCGTTACCATTCTCTTTGGAGGTGTCAGTTTGCTGGTCACACCCTTGTAAAGAGAATATTTTTGTGTAATCGTGATTTGTAAACATCAAAGGCAAATAGTGAAGATCACTGATCTCTTTGAAGCTAGTTGCTTCAAGAGAAAGATGAGGCTTCCAAAGTTACATTCATTCTCCCAAAAGAAAATTCAAGTTATATAGAACTCTGAGCATCTCATTCTGTGTGCATATTTTATGTGCATTATTTAACATCTGCCCTTTTCATACACCATTCCTACAGAATTGTCATTATTATTTTATACATGAATATAAATAGGCTCATAAAGTTTATGTTACCAAGTGTTTACCTACTAAGCAGTAGAAAGAAGTTCCCAAGTTCTTTACATATTTTTATTTATAGGCCGATTTATCTCTTGAGATTCAGTGCAAGATTAATTTCTAGAATTTCCATTATAGTTTGGGGATTATTTTTCTTTACTAGATATTAGTCATATTTCTTCTGATAACATTGTGGAAGGTAAAAACTAGAACAAATATCTATATCTATCTATTCTAGAAATACAGAAATTAGTATATAGTTCCCAAAATTGCTGAACTTGGTACCAAGTACAAAAAGAGGGACAGTACATACAAGCACACACGCTTGTGTGTTTTTGTATGTGTGTGTCTGTATATGTGTGCCTATGTGTGTGTTACCAATGCCAAGATAGACATATGTATGAAGCAGCCTAAGAGGAGATAACATGAATTCTTACTGGCAGGTCGGTCTTCACAGAGGATATATATATATATATATATATATATATATATATATATATATATATATATATATATATATATTTAAATTTGTTGGAATAGTTTGATGGATTTATCTATGGGTTAGGGTGTTGTCTAATTCTAAGAGTCAAGTAGGTCATTTATAAAATGCTAAATAGCACATCTATGCCTCTTTATAGTGTCCTTTCAAATACTTAATTAAAGGAGTAACAATATAATCTTTGAAAATAAGATTATGCACCAATGTGAAGAGTGAAATCTAAAGGCGGGTTAAGTTAGAAGAATGTTTGAATAGTACCGAAACCAATTAAACTAAATCAGCACATAAAAAGTCAAGAAAGGGGGAGTAAGCACAATTATCTGCTCCTGATCACTAAGCATCTTTGTTTTCTAGTGTCAGTGTCTTTTATGCTTTATTCAACAGCAATCTAGCACATACAAAAAAGTTGAGTTTTAAACAAGGAACAACAGAAAAAGAGCCAAGAAAGCTCTTCTGTTTTTTTTTCATTTATTTGTATGCTTTACATCCAATCTCAGTCCCCTTCCTTCCCCTCCTCCCAGTCCCTCCCCTACAAACTCCTCCTCACATTAGGCCATCCCCTTTCCCCTAAGGAGAAAGGGGAAATGCCCCACCCCTTGGGTACCACTCCTCCATGGGACATTTTAGACCCAGCAAGACTGAATACATGTTCTCCCACTGAGGCCCAACAAGCAGTCAAGTTAAGGGAAGGGGAGCCAATGATAATCAATAGAGGCAGTGAGCCCGTGGTCCACTGGTTAGGAGCCCCATGTGAAGACCAAGTTGCACATCTGCTACAAATAATAGGGGGGCCTAGGTCCAACCCCTACATGTTCCTTGGTTGCTGGTCCAGTCTCTGTGAGCCCCCATGGACCCAGGTTAGTTGACTCTGTAGGTCTTCTTGTAGTGTCGTTGACCTCTCTACCTCGCTCACCTCTATCCCCCACTCTTCCACAGAAATTCCCAAGCTCTGCCTGATGTTTGGCTGTGGGTCTTTGAGTCACTAGGCTCCTCTCTGCAAGCAAAGCATATTATCATTAATAGTGTCAGGGGTTGAGTCTCAAGTTGGACAAGTCATTGGTTGGCTGTTTCCTCAATTTCTGCTCCTTCTTTATCCATATACATCTTGTAAGCAGGACAAGTTTGGGGTTGAAGGTTTTGTGATACCCCTTCCTCCACTGGAAGACCAGCCTGGCTACAGGAGGTAGCCACTTTAGTCTCCACATCCCTGCCTGAAAACAGTCTCAGCTAGGGTTACCCCCATAAACTCTTGATGTAAACTCCTTCCCAGGTGCCCAGTAAGTCCCAGAGATGTTCCCCATCAATTTCTGTTCTCATTCCCATACCTCTCCAGTCCCTGTTCACAATATCTGATCCTTACCCCTGTTCCCATCCCATTCCTATCCCCACCCCCACCCCACTCCTATCCCCATCCACACTCCCACCCATTTCCCTCCATCCACCTCCAATGACTATTTTGTTTTCCTTTCTGAGTGACCTTCTAGCATCCTCACTTGGTCCTTCCTTCTTGTTTAGCTTCTTAAGATCTTTGAAGTATATCATGAATATTATGTACTTTGTAGCTAATACCCACTTATCAGTGAATATATACCATGTGTGTCTTTCTTAGTCTTGGTTATCTTACTCAGAATGATATTTCCTAGTTCCACCCATTTGCCTACAAATGTCATGATGTCTTTTTTTAATAGCTGAATAATATTCCATTGTGTAGATATACCACATTTCATTATCCATTCTTCAGTTGAGGGACATCGAGATTGTTTCCAGTTTCTGGCTATTTTGAATAATGCTGCTATGAACATAGTTGAGCAAGTGTCCTTGTGGTATAGTAGGGCATCTTTTGTGGGTTTATGCCCAGGAGTGTTATTGCTGGGTCTTGAGATAGAACTATTCCAAATTTTTTGAGAAACCACCAAATTTATTTCCAAAATGGTTGTACAAGTTTGCATTCCTACCAGAAATGGAAGAGTATTCCCCTTTCTCCACGTCCTTGCCAGGATGTGCAGTCCTTTTGACTTTTTTATCTTAGCCATTCTCATGGGTGTAAGATAGGTATAAGATGGAATCTCAGTTGTTTTGATTTGTATTTCCCTGATGACTAAGGCCATTGAACATTTAAGTGCTTCTCTACCATTCCTTTGTTGAAAATTCTGTTTAGCTCTGAACCCTATTTTTAATTGGGTTATTTGGTTTGTAGATGTCTAATTTGTTGAGTTTTTTTATATTTTGGATTTTAGTCCTCTGTCAGATGTAAAGTTGGTGAAGAATTTTTTCCCCGATCTGTAAGCTGCTGTTTTGTCCTATTGAAGATGTCCTTAGCCATGCAAAAACTTTTCAGTTTCATGAGGTCCCATTTATTAATTGTTCATTTTAAGGGCTGAGATATTGGCATTCTGTTCATGAATTTGTCTCCTATGCTAATATAGGTGGTTCCCCACTTTCTCTTCCACGAGATTTAGGGTATCTGGTTTTATGTTGAGGTCTTTGATCCACTTGGACGTCAGTTTTGTGCAGGGTGATATATATGGATGTATTTTCATTATTCCATGTAAAGCCAACCAGTTAGACGAGCACCATTTGTTGGAGATCCTCTCCCTTTTCCATTATATAGCTTTGGCTTCTTTGTCAAAACTCAAGTGTCTGTAGGTGTGTGGGTTTATTTCTGGGTCTTTGATTTTATTCCATTGATCAACCTGTCTGCTTTTATGCCAATATCATTCAGCTTTTATTAATATTACTCTGTAGTATAGCTTGAAGTCAGGGGTAGTAATACCTCCAGAAGCTCTTCTATTGTACTAGAAATATAAGCAGTCACCAAAGTCTTCCAATCAAAACAAGACCAGAGCCAGATGGTTTTAGCACTGAATTCTGCCAGACTTTCAAAGATGATCTAATACCAGTGCTCCTCAAACTATTCCACAAAATAGAAACAGAAGCTTTTCCACACTAATTCTATGAGGTTAAATTCACCCCAGTACCTAAACCACACAGACTCAATAAAGAAAGAGAATTTCAAACCAATTTCCCTAATGAACATTGATGCAAAAATACTCAATAAAATACTCATAAACTGAATCTAATAACACATCAAAACATCATCTGCCATGATCAAATAGGCTTCATCCAGGAATTCACTATAGTTCAATATATGAAAATTCAACAATGCAATCCACTATATAAACAGACTGAAAGAAAAATCACATGATCATCTCATTAGATGCTGAAAAAGCCTTTGACAAAATCCAACACTCCTTCATGTTAAAAGTCGTAGAAAGATCAGGGCAGATGCAAAATGTATACCTAAACATAATAAAAAAAAAAAAATCAAGCCAATAGCCAACATCAAATTAAATGGAAAGAAACTTAAAGCAATTCCAGTAAAATCAGGGATGAGAGAAGGCTGCCCAATCTCTACCTATTCAACATAGCACTTTCATTTCTAGCTAGAGCAATAAGACACTAAAGGAGATAAAGGGGATACAAACTGGAAAGGAATTTGTATCCTTATACATGTGTGTGTGTGTGTGTGTGTGTGTGTGTGTGTGTGTGTGTGTGTGTGAATAAATGAGCCCCAAAACTCTTCCAGAGAACTCCTACAGCTTATAAACACCTTTAGCAAAGTGTCTAGATACAAAAATCATCTCAAAAAAATCAGTGGTCCTCCTTTATACAAGTGATAAACAGGCTGAGAAATAATTTAGGACAACAACACTATTTACAATAATGACAAATAATATAAAATATCTTTGTATAACTCTATCCAATCAAGTGAAAGACCTATATGACAAGAACTTCAAGTCCCTGAAGAAAAAAAAATTGAGGAAGATATCAGAAGACAGAAAGATCTCCAGTGTTCATGGATTGGTAGGATTAACAAAGTGAAAATGGCCATCTTACCAAAAGCAATCTACAGAGTCAATGCAATTTTCATCAAAATTCCAACGCAATTCTTTTTTCTTTAATTTTGTACTGGTTATTTTGTTTGCTTATATTTCAAATGTTATTCCCCTTACCAGTTTCCTCTCAGAGAACCCCCCCATCCCGCAACCCTCCCCCCTGCCTCCACAAGGGTGCTCCCCCACCCATACACCAACTACCACCCCACTGCCCTAGCATTCCCATATACTGGGGCATTAAGCCTTCACACAACCAAGGGCCTCTCCTCCCTTTGATAGCAGATAAGGCCATCCTCTGCTACGTATACAGCTGAAGCCATGGGTCCCTCCGTGTGTACTCTTTGGTTAGTGGTTTAGTCCCTGGAAGCTCTGGTGGGGTCTAGTTGGTTGATATTGTTGTTCCTCCTCTAGGGAAGAAAACCCCTTCAGCTCCTTCAGTTCTCCTCCTAACTCCTCCATTGGGGTCCCCTGCTAAGTCAATGGTTGCCTGTGAGCATCCACACCTGTAAGGCTCTTGCTGAGTCTCTCAGGAGACATCCAGATCTAGCTTCTGTAAGCAAGCACCTCTTGGTATTAGCAATAGTGTCTAGATAGGAAGGGCAGTCTCTACATGGCCTTTCCTTCAGTCCCTGCTCCACTCTTTGTCCCCATATTTCTTTTAAACAGGAACAGTTCTGTGTTAAAATTTTGAGAAGGGTGGGTAGTTCCATCCCTCAACTGGGGGCCATGCCTAACTGGATATGGTCTCCAAAGATTCTCTCTCCCCTTTGTTGGGTATTTCAGCTAATGTCAGCCCTGTTGGGTCCTAGGAGCGTCTTGCTTTCCTGGCATCTGAAACTTTCTGCTGTCTACTCCCAGTTCCCCATCCCACATTGCTACAGGCCTCTGTTCAATTTCCTGACTCCTAGTATATCTCCCCTGTCTCCTCCCACACCTGATCCTACATCGCCTGCCTTTTTTTCCTTTTACCCTTCTCTCCTCTACCCAAGTCCCACCTACCCTCTACCTCCCATGATTATTTTGTTCCCCCTTCTAAGTAGGACTGAGGCATCCACACTTTGGTCTTCCTTGTTCTTGACCTTCTATGATGTGTAAATTGTGTCATGAATATTCCGAGCTTTTTCTCCAATATCCACTTATCAGTGAGAATATACCATGTGTGTTCTTTTGTGACTGTGTTACCTCACTCAAGATGATATTTTATAGTTCTATCCATTTGCCATGAATTTCATGAAGTTAAAATTATCAGATCCTACTACAAAAGCCTATATTCGACAAAACTGGAAAATCTGGATTAAATGGATAATTTTCTAGTCAGATATCAGGTACCAAAGTTAAATCAGAATCAGATATACCATCTAAACAGTTCCACAACCACTAAAGAAATAGAAACAGTCATTAAAAGTCTCCCAACCAAAAAAAGCCCATGACTATATGAGTTTTAGTACAGAATTCTATCAGACCTTCAAAGAAAACCTAATTCCAATACTCTTTAAACTATTCCACAAAACAAAAACCATAGTAACACTAACTAATTCATTCTATGAAGCCACAGTTATACTGATACCAAAGCCACACAAAAACCCAACAAAGAAAGAACTTCAGACCAATTTCCCTTATAAATATTGATGCAAAACTACTCAATAAAATTCTCCCAAGCCAAATCCATCAAAACAATCATTCACCATGATCAAGTAGGCTTCATCCCAGGGATGCAGGGATGGTTCAATATATGGATATGCATCAACATAAACTCAAAGAAAAAAGTCTCATGATCATCTCATTAGATGCTGAGAATGCATTTGACAAAATTCAACACCCTTCATGTTAAAAGTCTTGGAAAGATCAGGAATTCAAGGCCCATGCCTGAACACAGTAAAAAGCAATATTCAGCAAACCAGCAGCCAACATCAAACTAAATGGAAAGAAACTAGAAGCAATCCTACTAAACTCAGGGACTAGACAGGGCTGCCCACTCTCTCCCTATCTATTCAATACATTACTTGAAGTTCTAGCCAGAGCAATTAGACAACAAAAGGAGATCAACGGGATACAATTTGGAAAGGAAGAAGTCAAAACATCACTATTTGCAGATGATATGATAGTGCCCAAAAATTCTACCAGAGAACTCCTTCAACTGATAAAACAAACTTCAGCAAAGTGGCTGGATATAAAATTAACTCAAACAAATAAGTAGCCTTGCTCTACCCAAAGGATAAACAGGCTGAGAAAGAAATTAGGAAAATGATACCCTTCACAAAAGTCACAAATGATATAAAATATCTTGGTGTGACTCTAACCAAGCAAGTGAAAGATCTGTATGAAAAGAACTTCAAGTCTCTGAAAAAAAGAAATTGAAAAAGACCTCAGAAGATGGAAAGGTTCCCCATGTTCATGGATCAGCAGGATTAACATAGTAAAAATGGCCATCTTACCAAAAGCAATCTATGGAGTCAATGCAGTCCCAATAGAAATTCCAATTCAAGTCTTCACAGAGATAGAAAAGGCAATTCTCAAATCCATTTGGTACAACAGAATTTCAGGATAGTGAAATCTGTTCTCAACAATACGAGAACTTCTGGAGGAATCACCATCCCCGATCTCAAGCTCTACTACAGAGCAATAGTGATAAAAACCACAGGTAAATAGTACAGAGACAGGCAGAGAGATCAATGGTATAGAACTGAAGACCCAGAAATGAACTCACACACCTTTGGTCACTTGATCTTTGACAAAGAAGCTAAAACCATCCAGTGGAAAAAAAGACAGCATATACGACAAATGGTGCTGACTTAAGTGGAGAATGTAGAAGAATGCAAACTGACCCATTCTTATCTCCTTGTACAAAGTTCAGGCCCAAGTGGATAAAGGACCTCCACATAAGACCAGATACACTGAAACTAAAAGAAAGTGGGGGGGAAAGTCTCCAATACATAAGCAAAGGGGAACAGTTCCTGAACAGAACACCAATGGCTTATGCTTTAAGATCAAGAATCGATAATCTACAGATTCAATGCAATCCCCATCAAAATCCCAACTCAGTTCTTCATAGAACTAGAAAGAACAATTCTCAAATTCATCTGGAATAACAAAAAACTCAGGATAGCTAAAACTATTCTCAACAGTAAAAGAAATTCAGGGGGCTTCAGTATCCCAGACCTCAAACTTTACTACAGAGCAATAGTGATAAAAACTGCATGGCATTGGTACAATGTCAGGCAAGCAGATCAATGGAATAGAATTGAAGACCCAGATATGAACCCACACACCTATGGTCACTTGATCTTCTACAAAGGAGCTGAAAGCATCCAGTGGAAAAAAAGATAGTCTCTTCAACAAATGGTGCTGGTTCAATTGGAGGTCAGCATGCAGAAGAATGTGAATCGATCCATTCTTATCTCCTTGTACTAAGCTCAACTCCAAATGGATCAAGGACCTCCACATAAAACCTGACACACTGAAACTAATAGAAAAGAAACTGGGGAAGACCCTTGAGGACATGGGCACAGGGGAAAAGTTCCTGAATAGAACACCAATAGCTTATGCTCTAAGATCAAGAATTGGCAAATGGGAGGGACCTCATAAAACTACAAAGTTTCTGTAAGGCAAAGGACACTGTCAAAAGCACAAAACATCAACCAACAGATTGGGAAAGGATCTTCACCAACCCTAAATCTGACAGAGGGCTAATATCTAATATACACAATGAACTCAAGAAGGTAGAACCCTGAGAACCAAATAACCCCATTAAAAAGTGGGGTACCAAGATAAACAAAGTATTTTCACATGAAGAATTTTGGAGGGCTGAGAAACACCTTAAGAAATATTCAACATAATTAATCAATAGGGAAATGCAAATCAAAACAACCCTGAGATTTCACCTCACACCAGTCAAAATGGCTAAGGTCAAAAACTCAGGAGACAGCAGGTGCTGGCGAGGATGTGGAGAAAGAGGAACACTCCTCCACTGCTGGTAGGATTGTAAGATGGTGCCACCACTTTGGAACTCAGTCTAGAGGTTCCTCAGAACACTGGGCATGACACTTCCAGAGGAACCTGCTATACCACTCCTGGGCATATACCCAGAGGATTCCCCCTGCATACAATAAGGACACATGCTCCACTATGTTCATAGCAGCCCTATTTGTAGTATCCAGAAGCTGGAAAGAACCCAGGTGTCCCTCAGCAGAGGAATGGATACAAAAAATGTGGTATATTTATACAATGGAGTACTATTCAGCCATTAGAAACAATGAATTCATGAAATTTTTAGACAAATGGATGGAGCTGGAGAACATCATAGTAAGTGAGGTAACCCAGTCTCAAAAGATCAATCATGGTATGCACTCACGGATAAATGGATATTAACCTAGAAACTTGGAATACCCAAGACATAATCCTCACATTAAATGAGGTAAAAAAAAGAACACAGGAGTGGCCCCTGGTTCTGGAAAGACTCGGTGCAACAGTATAGGGGAATATCAGAACAGGGAAGTGGGAAGGAGTAGATAGAGGAACAAGGGGAGGGAAGAGGGCTTATGGGACTTGCAAGGATTGGGGACCCAGAAAAGAGGGAATCATTTGAAATGTAAATAAAGAATACATCGAATAAAAAAAGAATCTGCTTCCAGGTGGCCAGCAGGAGAGAAGTCAGTGTGCTCTGGTGAATCCAGCAGGCCCCAGGGGGAGCCTTCAGGTGACTGCTTTGGGATCTGAACAGCCTGGGCCACAGCACTCGGTCTCCAGGAAGTTCTGGAGACCTGGTGTGCACCCAGAGGCAGTCTGGGAGCCCACAGCACAGCTTGCTCCTGTGGCAAGGAGCTTAGGTTCCAGTCCTGAGGCCTCTGGCTGGAGCCCTCAGATCTCTCCGCTTCTGGATCCAGATCAGCCTGGGCAGCAACACCATATCTCCAGGTCCTACAAGAAGCAAGAGGGGCTTCCGGGTGGCCAGCGGGGAGAAGTAGGTGTGCTCTTGTGAATCCAGCAGGCCCCAGCAGGAGCCTTCAGGTGTCTGCTTCGGGATCTGAACAGCCTGGGCCACAGCACCCTGTCTCCACGAAGTGCAGGAGGTAAGCTGTGCACCAGAGGCCACCTGGGAAGGGGCAGTTTACACTGGTGAGTCCAGCATTGACAAGACCAACTAACACCAGTGAGAACTAGATGGCAAAAGGCAAACGCAGGAACGTCACTAACAGAAATCAAGGCAATATGGCAACATCTGAACCCAATTCTCCTTTACCAGCATGTCCTGGATACTCCATCACACCAGTAAAACAAGATTTGGATTTAAAATCACTGGTCATGATGCTGGTACAGGAACACATGAAGAACATACTTAAAGAAATTCAGGAGAAAATGGATCAACAGTTAGAAGCCCTTGCAAGGGAAACACAAAAATCACTGACAGAAATCCAGGAGAATACAAAAGCCAATAATGAGGAAACGCAAAAAAACACTTAAAGAAATACAGGAGAACTTTGGTCAACAGGCTGAGGTCATGAAAGAGGAAACACAAAAATCTCTTAAAGAATTACAGGAAAGCACAAACAAGCAAGTGAAGGAGCTAAGCAAAACCATCCAGGATCTAAAATCAGAAGTAGAAACAACTAAGAAAACACAAAGGGAGACAACGTTGGAGATAGAAAGCCTTGGGAAGAAATCAGGGGACATAGATGGAAATATCAACAACAGAATACAAGAGATAGAAGAAAGAATCTCAGATGCTGAAGATACCATAGAAACCATGGACTCAACAGTTAAAAAAAATGCAAAATGCAAAAAGCTTGTAACCCAAAATATCCAGGAAATCCAGGACACAATGAGAAGACCAAACCTAAGGATTATAGGCATAGATGAGAGTGAAGATTTACAACTTAAAGGGCCAGCAAATGTCTTCAATAAAATTATGGAAGAAAACTTTCTGAACTTAAAGAGAGAGATGCCCATGAATATACAAGAAGACTACAGAACTCCAAACACACTGGACCAGAACAGAAATACTTCCCGTCACATAATAATCAAAACACCAAATGTACTAAACAAAGAAAGAATATTAAAGGCAGTAAGAGAAAAAGGCCAAGTATAAAGGAAGACCTATCAGAATCACAGCAGACTTTTCACCTGAGACTATGAAGGCTAGAAGATCCTGGGCAGATCTCATGCAGACTCTAAGAGAACACAAATGCCAGCCAAAACTACTATATCCAGCAAAACTCTCAATCACTGTAGATGGAGAAACTAAGACATTCCATGACAAAACCAAGTTTACCCAATATCTATCCACAAACCCAGCCCTACAAAGGATAATAGGAGGAAAACACCAATACAAGGAGGGAAACTTCACCCTAGAAAAAGCAAGATAGTAACATTTCATCAAACCCAAAAGAAGTTAACCAATCAAATTTAAAAAATAACGTCAAAAATGACAGGAAGTAACAATCACTATTCCTTAATATCTCTTAACATCAATGGACACAATGCCCCAATAAAAAGACATAGACTAACTGACTGGATACGTAAACAGGACCTACATTTTGCTGCTTACAGGAAACACACCTCAGGGTCAAAGACAAACACTACCTTAGAGTAAAAGGCTGGAAGACAATTTTACAAGCAAATGGTCTCAGGAAACAAGCTGGAGTAGCCATTTTAATATCAGATAAAATTGACTTTCAACCCAAAGTCATCAAAAGAGACTCTGAGGGACACTTCTTGCTGGTCAAAGGAAAAATACAAGAAGAAGAACTCTCAATCCTGAACACCTATGCTCCAAATGCAAGGGCACCCTCTTTTGTAAAAGAAACTTTATTAAAGCTCAAAGCACACATTGCACCTAACACAATAATTGTGGGTGACTTCAACACTGCACTCCTCAATGGACCGATCAGGAAAACAGAAACTAAACAGGGACACAATGAAACTAATTGAAGCTTTGGACCAATTAGATTTAACAGATATATATAGAACATTCTATCCTAAAGCAAAAGAATATACCTTTTTCTCAGCACCTCATGGTACCTTCTCCAAAATCGACCATATAATTGGTCACAAGACAGACATCAACAAATATAAGAAGATAGAACTAATCCCATGCCTCCTATCAGATCACTATGGAGTAAAAGTGGTCTTCAATAGCAACAAAAAAACAACAGAAAACCCACATACACGTGGAAACTGAACAATATTCTACTCAATGATACCTTGGTCAAGGAAGAAATAAAGAAAGAAATTAAAGACTTTTTAGAACACAATGAAAATGAAGACACAACATACCCAAATCTATGGGACACAATGAAAGCTAAGAAGAAAACTCATAGCCCTGAGTGCCTCCAAAAAGAAAATGGAGAGAGCATACATTACCAGCTTAATGACACACCTGAAAGGCCTGGAACAAAAAAGATGCTATTTCACCCAGGAGGAGTAGAAGGCAGGAAATCATCAAACTCAGGGCCAAAATCAATCAAGTAGAAACAAAGAGAACCATACAAAGAATTAACAAAACCAGGAGCTGGTTCTTTGAGAAATTCAACAAGATAGATAAACCCTTAGTCAGACTGACCAAAGGGCCCAGAGAAAGTATCCAAATTAACAATCCTAGAAATGAAAAGGGAGATATAACAACGGAAACTGAGGAAATCCAAAAAATCATAAGATCCTACTACAAGAGACTGTACTCAACACAACTGAAGAATCTGGAGGAAATGGACAACTTCCTTGACAGATACCAAATAACAAAATTAAATCAGTACCAAATAGATCATCTAAACAGCCCCATAATACCTAAAGAAATAGGAGTCATAGAAAGTGTTCCAACCAAAAAAAGCACAGGACCAGATGGTTTCAGTGCAGAATTCTATCAGACCTTCAAAGAAGAGTTAACACCAATACTCTTCAAACTATTCCAAAAAATAGAAACAGAAGGAACACTACCCAATTCCTTCTACGAAGCCACAATTACGCTGATACCAAAACCACACAAAGATCCAACAAAGAAAGAGAACTTCAGACCAATTTCCCTTATGAACATCGATGCAAAAATACTCAATAAAATTCTTGCCAACCAAATCCAAGAACACATCAAAAAGATCATCCACCATGATCAAGTGGGCTTTATCCCGGGAATACAGGGTTGGTTCAATATACGGAAATCCATCAATGCAATCCACTACAAAATCAAACTCAAAAAAAAAAACCACATGGTCATTTCATTGGATGCTGTAAAAGCACTTGACAAAATTCAGCATCCTTTCATGCTTAAAGTCTTGGAAAGAACAGGAATTCAAGGCCCATACCTAAACATAGTAAAAGCAATACACAGCAAACCAGTAGCCAGCATCAAACTAAATGGAGAGAAACTTGAAGCAATCCCACTAAAATCAGGGACTAGACAGGGCTGCCCCCTTTCTCCTTATCTTTTCAATATTGTACTTGAGGTACTAGCTCCGCCAATTCGACAACATAAGGAGGTCAAAGGGATACAAATTGGAAAGGAAGAAGTCAAACTATGATTATTTGCAGATGACATGATAGTCTACCTAAGTGACCCAAAAAAACTCCACTAGAGAACTCCTACAGCTGATTAACAACTTCAGCAAAGTGGCAGGTTATAAAATCAACTCAAGCAAATCAGTGGCCTTTCTATACTCAAAGGATAAGCAGGCTGAGAAAGAAATTAGGGAAATGACCCCCTTCACAATAGCCACAAACACTCTAAAGTATCTTGGGGTGACTCTTACCAAACATGTGAAAGATCTGTATGACAAGAACTTCAAGACTCTGAAGAAGGAAATGGAAGAACATCTCAAAAAATGGGAAAACCTCCCATGCTCATGGATCGGTAGAATCAATATAGTTAAAATGGCCATTTTGCCAAAAGCAATATACAGATCAATGCAATACCCATCAAAATCCCAACTCAATTCTTCACAGAGTTAGAAAGAGCAATTATCAAATTGATCTGGAATAACAAAAAACCCAGAATAGCTAAAACTATGCTCAGCAACAAAAGAAAGTCTGGGGGAATCAGTATCCCTGACCTCAAGCAATACTACAGAGCAATAGTGTTAAAAACTGCATGGTATTGGTACAGTGACAGGCAGGAGGATCAATGGAACAGGATTGAAGATCCAGAAATGAACTCACACACCTATAGCCACTTGATCCTCGACAAAGGGGCTGAAAACATCCAATGGAAAAAAGATAGCCTTTTTAACAAATGGTGCTGGTTCAATTGGAGGTCAGCATGCAGAAGAATGCGAATTGATCCATCCTTGTCTCCTTGTACTAAGCTCAAATCCAAATGGATCAAGGACCTCCACATAAATCCAGACACTATGAAGCTAATAGAAAAGAAACTTGGGAAGACCCTTGAGGACATCGGTACAGGGAGAAAGTTTCTGAATAGAACACCAATAGCGTATGCTCTAAGAGCAAGAATTGACAAATGGGACCTCATAAAATTACAAAGTTTCTGTAAGGCAAAGGACACCATCAAGAGGCCAAATCGGCAACCAACAAATTGGGAAAAGATCTTCACCAATCCTACATCAGATAGAGGGCTAATATCCAATAAATATAAAGAACTCAAGAAGTTAGACTCCAGAAAACTGAACAACCCTATTAAAAAATGGGGTACAGAGTTAAACAAAGAATTCTCACCTGAAGAACTTTGGATGGCGAAAAAGCATCTTAAAAAATGCTCAACTTCATTAGTCATTAGGGAAATGCAAATCAAAACAACCCTAAGATTTCATCTTACACCAGTCAGAATGGCTAAGATTAAAAATTCAGGAGACAGCAGGTGTTGGAGAGGGTGTGGAGAAAGAAGAACAATCCTCCACTACTGGTGGGGTTGCAAATTGGTACAACCACTCTGGAAATCAGTCTGGCGGTTCCTCCGAAAACTGGGCACCTCACTTCCAGAAGATCCTGCTATACCACTCCTGGGCATATACCCAGAGGATTCCCCACCATGTAATAAGGATACATGCTCTACTATGTTCATAGCAGCCCTATTTATAATTGCCAGATGCTGGAAAGAACCCAGGTATCCCTCACCAGAGGAGTGGATGCAAAAAATGTGGTATATCTACACAATGGAGTACTATTCAGCCATTAGAAACAATGAATTCATGAAATTCTTAGGCAAATGGATGGAGCTAGAGAACATCATACTAAGTGAGGTAACCCAGACTCAAAAGGTGAATCATGGTATGCACTCACTAATAAGTGGTTATTAACCTACAAAACTGGAATACCCAAAACATAATCCACACATCAAATGAGGTACAAGAAGAAAGGAAGAGTGGCCCCTGGTTCTGGAAAGACTAAGTGAAGCAGTATTCGGCAAAACCAGAACGGGGAAGTGGGAAGGGGTGGGTGTGAGGACAGGGGAAGAGAAGGGGGCTTACGGGACTTTCAGGGAGTAGGGGGGGCTAGAAAAGGGGAAATCATTTGAAATGTAAATAAATTATATTGAATAAAAAAAATAAAAGAAAAAAAATTAAAAAAAAAAAGAGGACAAATCGGCAACCAACAAATTGGGAAAAGATCTTCACCAATCCTACATCAGATAGAGGGCTAATATCCAATATATATAAAGAACTCAAGAAGTTAGACTCCAGAAAACCAAACAACCCTATTAAAAATGGGGTACAGAGTTAAACAAAGAATTCTCACCTGAAGAACTTCGGATGGTGGAGAAGCATCTTAAAAAATGCTCAACTTCATTAGTCATTAGGGAAATGCAAATCAAAACAACCTTGAGATTTCACCTTACACCAGTCAGAATGGCTAAGATTAAAAATTCAGGAGACAGCAGGTGTTGGAGAGGGTGTGGAGAAAGAGGAACACTCCTCCACTGCTGGTGGGGTTGCAAATTGGTACAACCACTCTGGAAATCAGTCTGGCGGTTCCTCCGAAAACTGGGCACCTCACTTCCAGAAGATCCTGCTATACCACTCCTGGGCATATACCCAGAGGATTCCCCACCATGTAATAAGGATACATGCTCTACTATGTTCATAGCAGCCCTATTTATAATTGCCAGATGCTGGAAAGAACCCAGGTATCCCTCAACAGAAGAGTGGATGCAAAAAATGTGGTATATCTACACAATGGAGTACTATTCAGCCATTAGAAACAATGAATTCATGAAATTCTTAGGCAAATGGATGGAGCTAGAGAACATCATACTAAGTGAGGTAACCCAGACTCAAAAGGTGAATCATGGTATGCACTCACTAATAAGTGGATATTAACCTAGAAAACTGGAATACCCAAAACATAATCCACACATCAAACGAGGTACAAGAAGAAAGGAAGAGTGGCCCCTTGTTCTGGAAAGACTCAGTGAAGCAGTATTCGGCAAAACCAGAACGGGGAAGTGGGAAGGGGTGGGTGGGAGGACAGGGGGAGAGCAGGGGGCTTACAGGACTTTCGGGGAGTGGGGGGCTAGAAAAGGGGAACTCATTTGAAATGTAAATAAAAAATATATTGAATTTAAAAAAAAAAAGTGTCAGAACACAGTCCAACAATGGAGTCCTGGGAGAAAAAAAAAATAGAAAGAAAGAAAGTTCACCCTAGATAAAAAAAAAAAAAAGAGTCAACAAATGAGACCTCATAAAATTACAAAGCTTCTATAAGACAAAGGACACTGTCAATAGGACAAAATGTCAACCTACAGTTTGGGAAAAGATTTTTACCAGCCCTACAACCGATAGAGGGCTAATATTCAAAATATACAAAGAAGTCAAGAAGGGGAGGAAGGAACAGAAGGGGAGTGGTATTTTAGAGGGCGGGGCTTTTGGTGGGTGATGTGTCCCAAGTCCACCAGGCTCCTAGCAGCATCTCTGGGACTCCAGAGAGTAGGGAATTCTTTTTTTTTTTTTATTTTTTTATTCGATATAATTTATTTACATTTGAAATGATTTCCCCTTTTCTAGCCCCCCCCACTCCCCGAAAGTCCCATAAGCCCCCTTGAGAGTAGGGAATTCTTATCAACTACTCTGAGTGAGATCTCTCAAACAGTGAACCACCAAACAGGCAGCATACACCAGTTGATATGAGGCCCCCAACCCACATACAGTAGAGAACTGCCTGGTCTGTGCATTCATAGGAGATGCACCTGATCCTTAACAGGCTGGAGGCTCCAGGGTGTTTAGAGGTGGGGGGGGGGGAATTCATGTGGAGACAGGGAATGGGGAAGAGGGATGGGCTGTGGAACAGTCAGAGGGTGGACAGGGATTGGGGGGGAATAAAATATGGAGTGTAAAAAATAAATAAATTAATTAATTTTAAAACAAGAACTCAAGAAGTTAGACTTCAGGGAACCAAATAACCGTATTAAAAATGGGATACATTTCCTTAATGACTAATGAAGTTGAGCATTTTTTAAGATGCTTCTCCGCCATCTGAAATTCTTCAGGTGAGAATTCTTTGTTTAACTCTGTACCCCATTTTTTAATAGGGTTGTTTGGTTTTCTGGAGTCTAACTTCTTGAGTTCTTTATATATATTGGATATTAGCCCTCTATCTGATGTAGGATTGGTGAAGATTCTTTTCCCAATTTGTTGGTTGCCGATCTGTCCTTTTGATGGTGTCCTTTGCCTTACAGAAACTTTGTAATTTTATGAGGTCCCATTTGTCAATTCTTGCTCTTAGAGCATATGCTATTGGTGTTCTGTTCAGAAACTTTCTCCCTGTACCGATGTCCTCAAGGGTCTTCCCCAGTTTCTTTTCTATTAGTTTCAGAGTATCTGGCTTTATGTGGAGGTCCTTGATCCATTTGGATTTGAGCTTAGTACAAGGAGACAAGGATGGATCAATTCGCATTCTTCTGCATGCTGACCTCCAGTTGAACCAGCACCATTTGTTGAAAAGGCTATCTTTTTTCCATTGGATGTTTTCAACCCCTTTGTCGAGGATCAAGTGGCCATAGGTGTGTGGGTTCATTTCTGGATCACCAGTCAGAATGGCTAAGATTAAAAATTCAGGAGACAACAGGTGTTGGCGAGGATGTGGAGAAAGAGGAACACTCTTCCACTGCTGGTGGTGTTGCAAATTGGTACAACTACTCTGGAAATAAGTCTGGCGGTTCCTCCGAAACCTGGGCACCTCACTTCCAGAAGATCCTGCTATACCACTCCTGGGCATATTCCCAAAAGATTCCCCAGCATGTAATAAGGATACATGTTCTACTATGTTCATAGCAGCCCTATTTATAATTGCCAGAAGTTGGAAAGAACCCAGGTATCCCTCAACAGAAGAGTGGATGCAAAAAATGTGGTATATCTACACAATGGAGTACTATTCAGCCATTAGAAACAATGAATTCATGAAATTCTTAGGCAAATGGATGGAGCTAGAGAACATCATACTAAGTGAGGTAACCCTGACTCAAAAGGTGAATCATGGTATGCACTCACTAATAAGTGGATATTAACCTAGAAAACTGGAATACCCAAAACATAATCCACACATCAAATGAGGTGCAAGAAGAACAGAGGAGTGGCCCCTTGTTCTGGAAAGACTCAGTGAAGCAGTATAGAACAAAATCAGAACAGGGAAGTGGGAAGGGTTGGGTGGGAAAACAGGGGGAGGGAAGGGGACTGATGGGACTTTTGGGGAGTGGGGGTCCAGAAAAGGGGAAATCGTTTGAAATGTAAATAAATATATCAATAAAAATAATAATAATAAAATAAAACTAAGAAAGAAAAAATGGGATACAGAGATAAACAAAGAATTTCCAACTGAGGGATCTCACATGGTTGAGAAACACTTAAAGAAATGTTCAACATCCTTAGTCATTGGGGAAATGCAAATCAAAATGACCCTGAGATTCCACCTCATACCCGTCAGAATAGCTAATATAAAAAACTCAGGTGACGGCAGATGCTGGCAAGGATGTGGAGAAAGATGAATACTCCTACATTGCTGGTGGGATTGCAAGCTGGTACAACCACTCTGGGAGTCAGTCTAGCAGTTCCGAAGAAAACTGGACACAGTTCTACCTGAGGACCCAGATATACCACTCCTGGGCATATACCCAAAAGATGCTCCAACATATAACAAGGACACATGCTCCACTATGTTCATAGCAGCCTTATTTATAA
This sequence comes from Apodemus sylvaticus, assembly GCF_947179515.1. Classification (NCBI taxonomy): domain Eukaryota; kingdom Metazoa; phylum Chordata; class Mammalia; order Rodentia; family Muridae; genus Apodemus; species Apodemus sylvaticus. Next base: position 19,800,101 of record NC_067480.1, read on the forward strand.
TAGCCAGAAGCTGGAAAGAACCCAGATGTCCCTCAACAGAGGAATGGAGACAGAAAATGTGGTACATTTACACAATGGAGTACTACTCAGCCAACACAATTCTTTACAGGCCTTGAAAGAGCAATTTTTAAATTCATATGAAAAAAAGCAAATAACCAAGACACTAAATAGCTTTTATAATTATGAATAAGAAGGAACTAATGTCAGGACCTGGCATCCAGTTTAATATAAAAATTTTCAACAGCAGCTCATGTTTATAGGGAATGTAGAAGAAAGATGAAGGTCACAAGTTAGAGTGACAATCTTTTTGGTTTTTGTTCTTTTGTGGTTTGTTTGGAGGGTAGTTGTTGTTATTTCAGACAGGGTTCCTCTCTAAAACTTTACCTGTCCTGAAACTATCCCAGTAGACCAGCTGGTCTTTGAACTCACAGATATCCACCTGACTCTGTCTGGGATTAAAGGTGTAGACACAAACACCCAGCTGGAAGTCTTGAATAGGCTGATTTTAGAACATCTAGCTGATACACAATATATTAGACCATCTAAAAATAGATCTGAAGCTCAGAAGAAAGGTATTAACAATTTTCTTAGTCTTCCCTCAGACTAAACTTGAGCTGATGTTTCTGAAATATAGTCAAGGCTTGTTGGTAACTTTGACTCGCTGACTTATTAATTAGCTTCTAAATCTGCCAGAAATGTCATCAGCTTGTCTTCTCCTCACTGACAGGCTTGGTCTGGTTGACTTGGACAAGATTCTATATTCAATACAACAATCCTAAAATACATCTATGATTAATCTCAACTTTCCTATTAACTTCCAGGTCAGTTATTTTGTAACATCTTGTATTTCAGTGAATCTAGTTGCAAAATGCAAATAGCAGAAAAGAAGCTTACATCCATGGTCAAGAAAAATAAAACTAATATAAACTTTATTAAAGTGATTCATAAAAATAAAGATCTTATATAAATGCTAATCCAAATACATCGTTCCATTTTCTCACAATGTCAGTAATGGTATAGAAAGGAAGATGCTAAAAATTACAACATACTTGCAAAATGAGAGAAAAAATGGGATAAAATGCAGTGTTCTCGAATGAATTATTCACATACTGACACTTTTGACCAGGGCCTAACATCATCAGGAATTTCCATATGTTATCATGGAGTGACTGGGAAATCATTACCCACTCAATCAGGGGAACACTCATTGTCCTTCATGTGACAACTAGACACATGTGTGCTATTACCAATGTGATGTCATACTCAAGTCCAATGTAAGTCTTCAGAGCAGTTACTCTCTGAAGGCAGAACTCAGGGAGGTCCTGGATGTAGACAAAGGTGAATTTCAGGAAGTTGTAGATGCATCTATACACACCTCTCTGAATGACTGTGCCCTGAAAGCTCAAAGGAACTGCTTTGAAGAGTAGTGTTTGCAGCCATTGTGTTCACTCTCTGTTCACCTCTCTACATTTTCTCCTCTGCTTTTCTTCTGTCTTGCTCTAGGCTGCCCTTGACAGTGTTTATGAATGGAGAGCAGTAGAGGGACCACACCAATGAGTCAGTGACAAGGGCCCTGGAAGGAATTTCTAGTGGCAGAGCAGCTGTTTGAGACAGAGATCATGCATACCTTTACCATTTTTAGAAAAATACCGCACTTTCTGTGGTTCTAGAAATATTTACAATACCACAGTTTTTTGTTCATGTAGGTGTACCCACCAAAGGAGGGGTGCACAGAGATCAGAGGTTAACTCAGATCTCTTCCTTCAGGACTTGCCTTAGCTATTTTCCTCCTTGCTGTAGCAATATGCCTGACAGTTGCAAATCAAGAAGGAAAGGGATTATTTGGGCGCATAGTTCCAGAAGCAGTCAGTCATGGAAGGGCCATTTGGTTGTAGGAGCTTGAGGCAACTAATCACATTACACTCACAGTTCGGAAACGGGGAGAGATTAATGCCTGTGTTCAGCTAGCTTTCTCCTTTTTATGCAGTCCAGTACCCAAGCCAAGGAACAACACCCAGGCCTTTAGAGGATGCCTTTGCACTTCAATCAAGATACTGCCTTGTAGACATTCCCAGAGGAGAACCAATTCAAAGTAATTCTTCCCAGTTGTGCCTAGAGATTTGCCTCTAAAGCAATTCCCAATCCTGTTAAATTGACAGTCAACACAAACCATCATAGCTCTCCATCTTGCTTTTGTTTAAGACAGGGTCCTTCGCTGAACCTGGGGTTTCCTGATTCTGCTAGGTGGCATGGAAAGCAAATTCCAGGGATCCTCCTATTTCTGCCTCCCAAATACTGGGATTAAAATTGCCACAGTCGTGTGTGTGTGTGTGTGTGTGTGTGTGTGTGTGTGTGTGTGTGTGTGTGAAAGAGAGAGAAAGAGAGAGAGAGAAACAGAGACGAGACAGAGACAGAGAGACAGAGAGAGATAGACAGAGACAGACAGAGACAGACAGAGACACAGAGAGACAAAGAGAGACAGAGAGACAGAGAGACAGAGAGGGAGGAGGGATGGAGAGCTGTCTGTACTGTCTGTGCAGGTGCTGCCATGCATGCCCACGTGTGGATAAACCAGAAGAGAATCTCGGGTGTTCTGCTCTCTGACATTTCGCCTCACTCCCTGGAGTTAGGGTTCCTCACTGACCTTAAATCCAGGCTGGCAGCCTGCAAGCTCCAGTGTTCTTACTTCCCTTGGGCTCCACCTTCTCTTTATTTCTGTGAATGATGGACTCTGTGTGTCCTTTTCTGTCTTTGAACAAGAACTGCCAATGGTTTAGGGGTCATCCAAACTCAGTACCGTGTCATGTTAGTCATTGTCTTAATTGCATCTCCAAGGGCCTTATTTATAAATAAGTTCACCTCCTGAAGTTGAGTCAGACTTTGAACTTAGGGGAACATTATCCAGTTCACTACAGAAAAGATTTAAGATCAATATACTTGCAATTTTGAGAATCACAAGAGGAAATAATTTTCTAATAACAGGTAGTGTTTGCTGCCTAACAAACCCTCATATTAAGTGTTTTAAATCAGAAAGGTGATTTTTTTAATTACTATTGTGATCTGTCCGGTGATTCTTTATGATTGGCTTGGGCAAGACTGAAAGACACAGCACATAGTGTGCTGGAAAGTGTGCAACTTATTGCTCAGTATTATCCGGTGTTAACAGGATGACTGTGGAGCCAAAAAGCCATGTGACTGCAGGAGCCAGTCCAAAGCAAGAGTGAGATCGAGACATGTCCAAACCCAAAACTTCTCATCCTAAGACTAGCAGGAATAGGACTCCTGTTCTGGACCTGCATTTCTCAGCACACATAAGCCTTAAGACCCCCCACCTCTGCTGCCCTTGATGTGCTCAAGTAGCCTGGTAACCAGGTTTCACATTAAACTTCATCTTTTCCAATAAGGACAAGTCCAGCAAACACCTGGAATTCCTCTTCACACAAATAAAGCAGAAATCCCAACACCTCTGTCCCAGCCAATGATGGACACTCACCACAAACTCCCTACCCACTCTCCAAAGTTTATATAGCACTTCTCGCGCACGCACACACACACACACACACACACACACGCACACACGCACGCACGCACGCACACACCCCGAAATAAAGAGTTGTTTCACTGAAAACCATTTCTGGGGAAAGCTGTTTCTCCAATACTCAAGCCAACAGAGATCCTGTCTAACCTACCTAACCCAGCTAAGAGTCATTCCTCCCAGTTCAGCCTGGAGAGCAATGGAGCCTGAATACCCCAGGGGCAAGCAGACCTGGGCAGAGGATGATTCAGAAAACATGTCACATTGCTCGGCAGTATCTTAGGATTTAATCATTGTGCAGAGACACCAGGAACATGGTAACTCTCATAATGGAAAACATTTAATTGGGGTTCACTTACTCTTTTCAGAGGCTTAGTCCATTATTGTCATGAGCAAAGGCATGCTGTCACACAGACAGACATGCTGCTGAAGAAGGAGGTTGAAAATTCAATATCCAGATATGCAAGCAGCAGAGACAGAGTGACACTGGGCCTGATTGAGCATTTGAACCATCAAAGGCCACCCTCGTGACATGCTTCCTCCAACAAGTCCACACCGAAACCAACAAGGCCACATTTCCTAATAGTTCCACTTCCTGTAAGTCCATGGGGGTCATTTTCATCCTATCTAGGGTAACCCAGACTTTATCCAATATGATGGCTGCAAGTTCTCAAGAGGAGGAAAAGCATGAGTCTCAGTGAGTTATGAGACGCTACTTGAATGTTGGATCATTCATCTATCACCTAAAGAAAGCCACGTAGGAAAACCTAGAAAAGAAGAATGCAATGCAGAATATGGAATTTGTTGAATTTTTTCAAATTATCAGTAAGATTAAACAAATAACTAGCTAACAGTGAGTATAGAAATTGGTCCCAAGAATTCTTGACCCTTCAAAGTACTTTCATACAAGTTCACTCTCTAGTCTCCCAAAGGAAGAGTTATTTGGACATCATTTTCTAATTCTGTACTGCCTGTAGTATTTTAGAACAGAGGGAGTGTGAGCCTCATATTGTTTCCATCAGGAGTATCTTTAAAAGCCCATGAAGGCACATGATCCACTCCATAGAAACATTACAAAACTAGGCTAAGATGCAATTTACTTTTATATTTATGGGATAGGTATAATTAAAACATCCCAGATTAACTAAAAAGTGGTGAACCAGTACTCATGCCTGAAATTCTCAAAAAAAAAAAAACTTTAAATGAAAAGGGAGAATTTTTAATGCAAATATAGTCAGAGCCTCTGACTATAGAGAACAACTGTCAGTTTGTTTGGTTTTGTTTTTTCAGTACCAAAATAATCTGTCTTTCTGCCTCTCAAAATCTCACAGAGGACTACTCCTACCCTAAGATCTGTGGAAAGTCCCTAGTCCGAGCTACAAGTAGATCCCCCATTGCTGGAACCTTAGCATCACCATTGCAGGTCTGTATCTTCTCACTCTACAAACAGTCCCCAATAGTGACTGTCTTAGTCAGGGTTTCTATTCCTGCACAAACATCATGACCAAGAAGCAAGTTGGGGAGGAAAGGGTTTATTCAGCTTACACTTCCACACAGCTGTTTATCACCAAAGGAAGTCAGGACTGAAACTCAAGTAGGTCAGGAAACAGGAACTGATGCAGAGGCCATGGAGGGATGTTTCTTAATGGCTTGATTCCCCTGGCTTGCTCAGCTTGCTTTCTTATAGAACCCAAGACTAACAGCCCAGGGATGGTTCTACCTACAATGCCCCCCACCTTGAGCACTAATTGAGAAAATTCCCCACAGCTGGATCTCATGGAGACACTTTCCCAACTGAAGCTCCTTTCTCTGTGATAACTCCAGCCTGTGTCAAGTTGACACACAAAACCAGCCACTACAGTGATCCTTCTGGGATCCCCCAACACTACAATCTGGGGGCCTTGCTGGGCACCTGCACTCCTTCCTGGCAGTCCTCCATCTACTTATTTCTGCCATCCTAACTTCAATTTTTGAGGAACCATGAGGAAAACCTACTTGCTGTCCAAGAGTGCCCACTAATGAGTCAATAACAAGTTTATACTACTTCCTCTAGATTTTTCTGGGGCTAAATAGTTTCTATAATGGTGTAGAAGAAAGAACAATGGGTTGAATCCAATATTCCAGTCCAGATGTTCCCATCTACTAAACATATGCAAAGAAATCCCATTTTCACAAAATGAAGATATTGAGAGTATTGAGTTTTGAAATAGTTCTATTTCACACTAAAATTTTAATTCAAAAAAGTATCTAAAAAGTGTGTCAGTTTGAATAAGATACCACCATAATTTGGACAGTTGAATACTTAGTCCCTACTTGGTAGTTGTTTGGGGAGAAGTGGGAGGTATGCTTTCTGAAGGGGGTATTTTACAGAGAGTGGGGTTTGCAGTTTCAAAAGACTCATGTCAGTTTGAGTTAGCTCTCTGCTTCCCATTTATGGTCCAAGATGTGAGCTCTCAACTAGTGATCCAACTACCTACCACCTATTACCTTTACTCTGCCATTATGGGCTCTAACCTTCTGAAACTATAAGCCAAAAATAAACTAAAAAAAAAAAAAAAAAACAGAACCTCCAAGGCTGGAGCATGAATTGTCAGTAGTCTGAAACTAGCATGGGACACATATTAAGGGCCCATCTCACCAATAAGGCAGGAGATCTGAAATTGTTATGGGATATTCACCAGAGAAGACTGCTCCTACATAAATTTGAGCCAATAAAAAGTCCTTATTGGCTGACTAGAAACTACACTGGGTATTTGGAATTCCAGTGTAATCCTGAGCCTTTCTTGGGGTGAACTTTTAAGCACAAAAACCATGCTATGGATTGACATAGTCAGTTAGAACATTTATTCAGAAGCATAACTATAAAATCCAAAGAGGAAGGTTAGTATATTTAGAGACTTTCCCTGACCATGGATTGTGAAGGGTTGGGTCTTTGTTTTATTTTTGGAAGGTAATGCCTTCAAGGTGCTGACTTCTGCAGATTGAATGGTACTTCAATCATGGAGTCAGCTGTGCTAAAGTCTTGGAGACTACTAAGATCTGAGGCCCTGTTATAAAAATCATACTCCAGGATATTATGATAGGAAAATATTAAAGATGCTTTTCTACATCTGTGGTTTCTACCCATCAAGAAAAAAGGAAGAGAGAATAGCAATATATTGAATCTGGGGGCTGATAGGCCTATGGACTGTCCTTAACTTTTCATTGAGGTTATGCTACAGGAATAAAGCCCAATGTTAGCACCATATCTTATGTACTCTTTCCAACAAGGTTTACTAAAAAGTCATAGCACTTTCAAATCACACCTCTGTCAACAGACTAAAAACAAATAAACATGATCCTCACTTCAGAACTCGGCTTCCCGCCAGTCAGGAGAGACTCACCTCCATCTTGATTCCGGGCTCCAGAGATCGGTCAGACTGAGGTACACAAACATAGTCCTAGGCCCAACACCGCAGGGGTCTGAGCCAGACGGGCGTTGGCCTGCACCCAGGCCGTGGGCTGTTCGAGTGGCCATCGGGGCGCCAACCCAGCCAGGAGTTTTTTTTGCCCCGGCCGGTGCACACGCCATTTTGCCTACAGGAGCCAGAGTGCTCCGGAGGGCAGAGACTGCTAGCAAGCGTAGCCTGAGGCTAACAAAACGGGGGTCTAGGCCCCAAAAGGCACAGGACTGACCCCAAGAACTGGGCGGCTTGGTGGGCCATCTGTGTGTCAACCCGCCCAGGAGGTTATTAGCACAACAGACTCTCCCGGTGCTTTCGGGGAGCGCGGACACGCACGCCCGCCATCCGGGTCACCTGGCGGACCCAAATAACAGTCATAGCCCTAGGGGAACTTTGCTCGGACCTTGGCCTCCCAGGCGTTTGCCTGGACTCAGGGCCCGGGCGACAAGGCTAACCTAGTGTGTGCCAGCCCGGTTGGGGAAACCGGCTGCCCAGCGGAGTGAGCGGAACACAGGGGAGGTCACAGCAACATACACCTTCGGAGCTCCCTGGGGGTGCACATGGGTTCCATCTGGCCCACAGACACAATCTGGGGCAAGGCCTCAGGCAGAAGCCCTCAGGTCAACTCTCTCCGCTTCAGATCAGCCTGGGTGGCCGCCACATCTCCAGGTCCCTCAAGAGGCTAGTGGGGGCTTCCGGGCGGCCAGCTGGGAGAAGTCGGTGTGCTCCAATAAATCCTGCAGGCCCCAGCGGGAGCCTTCAGGTGCCTGCTTCGGGATCTGAACAGCCTGGACAACAGCACCCTGTCTACAGGCAGTGCAGAGTGTAAGCTGTGCACCAGAGGCCAACGGGGAAGGGGCAGCTTGCACTGGTGAGTCCAGCACTGACAAGACCAAGTAACACCAGTGAGAGCTAGATGGCAAAAGGCAAACGCAGGAACGTCACTAACAGAAATCAAGGCAATATGGCAACATCTGAACCAAATTCTCCTCTACCAGCAAGTCCTGGATACCCCATCACACCAGTAAAACAAGATTTGGATTTAAAATCACTGGTCATGATGCTGGTACAGGAACACATGAAGGACATTCAGGAGAAAATGGATCAAAAGTTAGAAGCCCTTGCAAGGGAAACACAAAAATCATTGAAAGAAATCCAGGAGAATACAAAAGCCAACAAGGAGGAAATGCAAAAAACACTTAAAGAAATACAGGAGAACTTTGGTCAACAGGCTGAGGTCATGAAAGACGAAACACAAAAATCTCTTAAAGAAATACAGGAGAACTTTGGTCAACAGGCTGAGGTCATGAAAGAAAAAACACAAAAATCTCTTAAAGAATTACAGGAAAGCACAAACAAGCAAGTGAAGGAGCTAAGCAAAACCATCCAGGATCTAAAATCAGAAGTAGAAACAACTAAGAAAACTCAAAAGGAGACAACTTTGGAGATAGAAAGCCTTGGGAAGAAATCAGGGGACAGAGATGAAAATATCAACAACAGAATACAAGAAATAGAAGAAAGAATCTCAGATGCTGAAGATTCCATAGAAACCATGGACTCAACAGTTAAAGAAAATGCAAAATGCAAAAAGCTTGTAACCCAAAATATCCAGGAAATCCAGGACACAATGAGAAGACCAAACCTAAGGATTATAGGCATAGATGAGAGTGAAGATTTACAACTTAAAGGGCCAGCAAATATCTTCAATAAAATTATGGAAGAAAACTTCCCTAACCTAAAGAGAGAGATGCCCATGAATACACAAGAAGCCTACAGAACTCCAAACAGACTGGACCAGAACAGAAATACTTCCTGTCACATAATAATCAAAACACCAAATGTTCTAAACAAAGAAAGAATATTAAAGGCAGTAAGAGAAAAAGGCCAAGTAACATATAAAGGAAGACCTATCAGAATCACAGCAGACTTTTCACCTGAGACTATGAAGGCTAGAAGGTCCTGGGCAGATCTCATGCAGACTCTAAGAGAACACAAATGCCAACCAAAACTACTATATCCAGCAAAACTCTCAATCACCATAGATGGAGAAACTAAGATATTTCACGACAAAACCAAGTTCACCCAATATCTATCCACAAACCCAGCCCTAAAAAGGATAATAGGAGGACAACACCAATACAAGGAGGGAAACTTCACCCTGAAAAAAGCAAGATAGTAACCTTTCATCAAACCCAAAAGAAGTTAAGCAATCAAATTTAAAAAATAACGTCAAATATGATAGGAAGTAACAATCACTATTCCTTAATATCTCTTAACATCAATGGACTCAATGCCCCAATAAAAAGACACAGACTAACTGACTGGATACGTAAACAGGACCCTACATTTTGCTGCTTACAGGAAACACACCTCAGGGTCAAAGACAAACACTACCTTAGAGTAAAAGGCTGGAAGACAATTTTACAAGCACATGGTCTCAGGAAACAAGCTGGAGTAGCCATTTTAATATCAGATAAAATTGACTTTCAACCCAAAGTCATCAAAAGAGACTCTGAGGGACACTTCTTGCTGGTCAAAGGAAAAATACAACAAGAAGAACTCTCAATCCTGAACATCTATGCTCCAAATGCAAGGGCACCCTCTTTCATAAAAGAAACTTTATTAAAACTCAAAGCACACATTGCACCTAACACAATAATTGTGGGTGACTTCAACATTGCATTTTCCTCAATGGACCGATCAGGAAAACAGAAACTAAACAAGGACACAATGAAACTAATTGAAGCTTTGGACCAATTAGATTTAACTGATATATATAGAACATTCTATCCTAAAACAAAAGAATATACCTTTTTTTCAGCACCTCATGGTACCTTCTCCAAAATCGACCATATAATTGGTCACAAGACAGACCTCAACAAATATAAGAAGATAGAACTAATCCCATGCCTCCTATCTGATCACTATGGAATAAAAGTGGTCTTCAATAGCAACAGAAACAACAGAAAACCCACATACACGTGGAAATTGAACAATACTCTACTCAATGATACCTTGGTCAAGGAAGAAATAAAGAAAGAAATTAAAGACTTTTTAGAACACAATGAAAATGAAAACACAACATACCCAAATCTATGGGACACAATAAAAGCAGTGCTAAGAGGAAAACTCATAGCCCTGAGTGCCTCCAAAAAGAAAATGGAGAGAGCATACATTACCAACTTAATGACACACCTGAAAGCCCTAGAACAAAAAGAAGCTATTTCACCCAGGAGGAGTAGAAGGCAGGAAATCATCAAACTCAGGGCTGAAATCAATCAAGTAGAAACAAAGAGAACCATACAAAAAATCAACAAAACCAGGAGCTGGTTCTTTGAGAAAATCAACAAGATAGATAAACCCTTAGCCAGACTGACCAAAGGGCACAGAGAAAGTATCCAAATTAACAAACTTAGAAATGAAAAGGGAGACATAACAACGGAAACTGAGGAAATCCAAAAAATCATCAGATCCTACTACAAGAGCCTGTACTCAACACAACTGGAGAATCTGGAGGAAATGGACAATTTCCTTGACAGATACCAAATACCAAAATTAAATCAGGACCAACTAGACCATCTGAACAGTCCCATAAAGCCTAAAGAAATAGAAGGAGTCATAGAAAGTCTTCCAACCAAAAAAAGCACAGGACCAGATGGTTTCAGTGCAGAATTCTACCAGACCTTCAAAGAAGAGTTAACACCAATACTCTTCAAACTATTCCACAAAATAGAAACAGAAGGAACACTACCCAATTCCTTCTACGAAGCCACAATTACGCTGATACCAAAGCCACACAAAGATCCAACAAAGAAAGAGAACTTCAGACCAATTTCCCTTATGAACATAGATGCAAAAATACTCAATAAAATTCTTGCCAACCGAATCCAAGAACACATCAAAACGATCATCCACCATGATCAAGTAGGCTTTATCCCGGGAATGCAGGGTTGGTTCAATATACGGAAATCCATCAATACAATCCACTACATAAACAAACTCAAAGAACAAAACCACATGGTCATTTCATTGGATGCTGAAAAAGCATTTGACAAAATTCAGCATCCTTTCATGCTTAAAGTCTTGGAGAGAACAGGAATTCAAGGCCCATACCTAAACATAGTAAAAGCAATATACAGCAAACCGGTAGCCAGCATCAAACTAAACGGAGAGAAACTTGAAGCAATCCCACTGAAATCAGGGACCAGACAAGGCTGCCCCCTTTCTCCTTATCTTTTCAATATTGTACTTGAGGTACTAGCTCGGGCAATTCGACAACATAAGGAGGTCAAAGGGATACAAATTGGAAAGGAGGAAGTCAAACTATCATTATTTGCAGACGACATGATCGTCTACCTAAGTGACCCAAAGAACTCCACTAGAGAGCTCCTACAGCTGATAAACAACTTCAGCAAAGTGGCAGGTTATAAAATCAACTCAAGCAAATCAGTGGCCTTCCTATACTCAAAGGATAAGCAGGCTGAGAAAGAAATTAGGGAAATGACCCCCTTCACAATAGCCACAAACAGTATAAAGTATCTTGGGGTGACTCTTACCAAACATGCGAAAGATCTGTATGACAAGAACTTCAAGACTCTGAAGAAGGAAATGGAAGAAGACCTCAAAAAATGGGAAAACCTCCCATGCTCATGGATCAGTAGAATCAATATAGTTAAAATGGCCATTTTGCCTAAAGCACTATACAGATTCAATGCAATACCCGTCAAAATCCCAACTCAATTCTTCACAGAGTTAGAAAGAGCAATTATCAAATTCATCTGGAACAACAAAAAACCCAGGATAGCTAAAACTATTCTCAGCAACAAAAGAAAATCTGGGGGAATCAGTATCCCTGACCTCAAGCAATACTACAGAGCAATAGTGTTAAAAACTGCATGGTATTGGTACAGTGACAGGCAGGAGGATCAATGGAACAGGATTGAAGATCCAGAAATGAACCCACACACCTATGGCCACTTGATCCTCGACAAAGAGGCTGAAAACATCCAATGGAAAAAAGATAGCCTTTTCAACAAATGGTGCTGGTTCAACTGGAGGTCAGCATGCAGAAGAATGCGAATTGATCCATCCTTGTCTCCTTGTACTAAGCTCAAATCCAAATGGATCAAGGACCTCCACATAAAGCCAGACACTCTGAAGCCAATAGAAAAGAAACTGGGGAAGACCCTTGAGGACATCGGTACAGGGAGAAAGTTTCTGAACAGAACACCAATAGCGTATGCTCTAAGAGCAAGAATTGACAAATGGGACCTCATAAGGTTACAAAGTTTCTGTAAGGCAAAGGACACCATCAAGAGGACAGATCGGCAACCAACAAATTGGGAAAAGATCTTCACCAATCCTACATCAGATAGAGGGCTAATATCCAATATATATAAAGAACTCAAGAAGTTAGATTCCAGAAAACCGAACAACCCTATTAAAAAATGGGGTACAGAGTTAAACAAAGAATTCTCACCTGAAGAACTTCGGATGGCGGAGAAGCATCTTAAAAAATGCTCAACTTCATTAGTCATTAGGGAAATGCAAATCAAAACAACCCTAAGATTTCATCTTACACCAGTCAGAATGGCTAAGATTAAAAATTCAGGAGACAGCAGGTGTTGGAGAGGGTGCGGAGAAAGAGGAACACTCCTCCACTGCTGGTGGGGTTGCAAATTGGTACAACCACTCTGGAAAGCAGTCTGGCGGTTCCTCCGAAAACTGGGCACCTCACTTCCAGAAGATCCTGCTATACCACTCCTGGGCATATACCCAGAGGATTCCCCACCATGTAATAAGGATACATGCTCTACTATGTTCATAGCAGCCCTATTTATAATTGCCAGATGCTGGAAAGAACCCAGGTATCCCTCAACAGAAGAGTGGATACAAAAAATGTGGTATATCTACACAATGGAGTACTATTCAGCCATTAGAAACAATGAATTCATGAAATTCTTAGGCAAATGGATGGAGCTAGAGAACATCATACTAAGTGAGGTAACCCAGACTCAAAAGGTGAATCATGGTATGCACTCACTAATAAGTGGTTATTAACCTAGAAAACTGGAATACCCAAAACATAATCCACACATCAAATGAGATACAAGAAGAAAGCAGGAGTGGTCCCTGGTTCTGGAAAGACTCAGTGAAACAGTATTTGGCAAAACCAGAACGGGGAACTGGGAAGGGGTGGGAGGGAGGACAGGGGAAGAGAAGGGGGCTTACGGGACTTTCGGGGAGTGGGGGGGGGGCTAGAAAAGGGGAAATCATTTGAAATGTAAATAAATTATATCGAATAAAAAAAAGAATGAAAAGAAAAAAAACAAAAAAAAACAAAACAAAAAAAAACAAATAAACATAAAGTATACTTGTCTTCTTGGGCATTTTGATACTATTATTTGGAGAAGATTTTTTATTTAGCATGTATGTCTGAATAAATAGTTGGTATTAAAATTCTACTCTGAAGAACACCAGATGGCTAAAACACAGAAGTGACACCTGCAGAAGGAATTAAAGAAAGAATGTTCCCTAAATTTTGCCTTCTTGTGTCTGCCAGCTGTGTAAATAGGAACATGCAAAACAAGTATAATCGTCAATGGTGGTTTTCTTAAAGGCATCATGGGAAGTTGTTAGCATAGTGTCCAGGGACTCAAAAACTTTTAAACCAGAAAGAATAGATGCAATAGACAACATTTGGTTGTGACTGGCAGAATTTTCAATGCTGGGATCTAGACTAGGATTCTGCCACTTGGGTTGTTTGGAGTGCCAATGTGGTCATTAACCTATAATTATTCAACATTCAGTTGGGATTGGAGAGCGCAGGAACATATGGGCTAGATTTGTACAAAAAAATAAAGAAATGTGGATGAAATATGGAGCTAGCTGCTTGTGTGTGTTTAAGAGCAAGTGTGATGACTCTCAATGGCCTTATCAAATGAAATGATTCAAGAGGATAGTAAATGTTTTGATTGTGGCTGTATGCTGCAAATCATCAGGATGCATGTGGGTCCCTCATATTGATAAGATTATTTGGGAGCCATTTACCTACCTACGTCACATTAAACCACACTGCCATATTTCTTGCAGAGTTATATAACTTGTGTGTTTTCATTTGTTATATCAATATACTAACATAGTGAACTATAACCTGAATTGGTCTGCCTAATTTCAAATATCTCATGGGGTAAAATATAAAGCCCTAGTTAACTTTTACACTTGATATTAAAGAAGGAAATGTTAACTGCATAAAAATAAACAAAATCATTAAGTATATGTATTTATTTACAGAAGCCACTTTAGAAAACACTAGACTAAGATAGAACCTAGTAACCAGGTAGAGTTGGAGGATTTTGATTCTTTTCCCTGCTAAAATGCAGAATGGGCAGCAACTCCAAAACAAATTGTGATAGAAAGCACAGATTAGCTGGAGATCTGTGTCCCATAAGAATAAAGTCAGACTCTATGGAGCTAGTGGGTAGATAAAATATGCAAGAAACCTGGCCTTCCACAAACCCATAAGATCAGGGAGAGATCCTGGGGATTGAGGCTCAACAAAGGGAGCAAAGAAGGTACAAAAGATGCCTATTTGTTCAACTTCACAAGGACAGAAGGGACTCCTAGAAGGAAGGGGCTCCCCAGTGAAATTATTTGTATGTCTACACTCAGAACTATGAGAATGCAGTCAAGCCATCTAAGGGAGAAGAGACGCAGCAAATTGGATTGATAGAGAAATGTACAAATTGAAAGAGTTGTGTGAATGAGTATATGCATTTATGTTTATGTGTGTATCTAAGTGCAAATATGTGTATGTTTCAATAATAATAAATAAATTTGCACACCGGTGTATTGTTGGAGGACAGATTTAGGCAATCTCATTCACAGGAATGAATTTTTATTCAGTTTTTGTCTTCTGCATCTGACCATCCTCTTCTTATCTTTTCTTATTCTTACTCATTTTCTTTTTAGTCTTCTTTCGCTACTGTTACTTTACCATTATGATTACTGGGATCCTGCTGTGTGTTTCTTTCAGTAGAATACCTTACATTAACCTCATCTCTGAATAAAGCCCAAGAGAGCTCAGCTGATAGCTGATGGCACTGAAACACACTGCCCTTCTTTGAAAAGCTTTCACCCTTTATGTTTACAAATTAGATCTTTTCTAGCTATACTCAGAGTCAAACCCAAGTCCATGTACAAACAAGCACTCCACCACTAAACTACATCCAAAGCCAAAATGGACTCTCAACAAGAATTTCTCTAAACACTTAGGGTAGAATAGTGGCCTACATGGTAACCAACAGCTCTCTAATTGGATTTAGGAGAAAACATGACTTAGAGTACAAGAAGCCTAGACAATGCCTAGGGCTATTGTAGTCATAGATCTTGGAAAAGAACATACATCAACCACTTTAGTAAACCAGCATAATCCCAAAATATATCTTATATATCTGCTTTTATGCCCACAGATAAGTGTACTTCTCACCCTTCATCGAGGAAATATCACTTTATAACATATGGAGACTATACAATAATACCACAAACAATCAAAATACATATTTATAGAGCCCTGTCCCAGCACTAAATCTGCAAATACTCTCTCACCTAAGGCTCAGAGAACATTGGATGAGAGATGGAGGAAAGACAGTTAGAACTGGAAGATTAGTAGTTTACTGTGGAACTGTGTCTTCTAGTAATTTCTGAGTGTATATTCACCCATACATTCTCATCATCATTACTGCATAAACATGAGCTGAAAATGGCAAAACAATAGACACTGTAAAGTGGGCAGGGGAAAGCCTGTGGAGCCTCAAAGCTACATGGAGAACTACATGCAGCTAAGGAATGTTTATAGCAAGAGAATTGTCTTGCCTAGTGAAGAACATCCCAAATTCATACCCTGTATGAAATGATCAGCCCTGAATATATATATATATATATAACATTTTACATACTGAGCAAGTAATATTTAGGTACACCCCCGCACATGTATATGTATATATAGTATACTTCTTATCCTTAATCAAGAAAACAACTCTTAAGAAGTTAGGGAAATAACACCCTTCACAATAGTCACAAATAATATTACATACCTTGGCGTGAATCTAAGCAAGTGAAAGATCTGTATGACAAGAACTTCAAGCCTCTGAAGAAAGAAATCGAAGATGATCTCAGAAGATGGAAAGATCTCCCATGCTCATGGATTGGCAGGATTAATATAGTAAAAATGGCAATCTTGTCGAAAGCAATCTACAGATTCAATGCAATCCCCATCAAAATTTCAAATCAATTCTTCATAGAGCTAGAAAGAGCAATCTGCAAATTCATTTGGAATAACAAATGAATAGCAAAATCTATTCCCCATAACAAAAGATCTCCAGGGGGAATCACCATCCCTGACCTCAAGCTCTACAACAGAGCAATAGTGATTAAAAACAAACAAACAAACAAACAAAACCTTAGGGTATTGGTACAGAAACAGGCAGGAAGATCCATGGAATAGAATTGAAGACCCAGAAATGAACCCACATACCTATGGTCACTTGAACTTTGAGAGAGGAGCTAAAAACAACCAGTGGGAAAAAAGACAGCATTTTTAACAAATGGTGCTGGATCAACTGGAGGTCAACATGCAGAAAAATGCAAATCGACCCATTCTTATCTCTTTGTACAAAGCTCAAGTCCAAGTAGATCAAGGACCTTCACACTGAAGCTTATTCAGGAGAAAGTGTGGAAGAGCCTTGAACACATGGGCACAGGAGAAAATTTCCTGAATAGAACACCAATAGCTTATGCTCAAAGAATGAGAATCAACAAATGGAACCTCATAAAACTGCAAAGCTTCTGTAAATCAAAGGACACTGTCAATAGGACATCAGTCAACAGATTGGGAAAAGATCTTTACCAATTCTACATCCAATAGAAGGCTAATATCCAATATATATAAAGAACTCAAGAGGTTAGACTCCAGAGAGTCACATAACCCTATTTAAAAATGGGGTACAGAGCTAAACAGAGAATTCTCAACTGAGGAAACTCAAATGGCTATGGAGCGCCTAAAGAAATGTTCATCATCCTTAGTTATCAGGGAAGTGCAAATCAAAACAACCCTGAGATTCCACCTCACACCAGTCAGAATGGCTAAGATGAAAACCTCAGGGGACAGCAGATGTTGGAGAGGATGCAGAGAAAGAGGAACACTTCTCCATTGCTGGTGGGATTGCAAGCTGGTACAACCACTCTGGAAATCAGTTTGGTGATTCCTCAGAAAATTAGACATAGTTTCCTGAGGACCCAGCTGGGCATATACCCAAAAGATGCTCCAACATGTAATAAGGATGCATGCTCCACTATGTTCATAGCAGCCTTATTTATAATAGCCAGAAGCTGGAAAGAACCCAGATGTCTTTCAACAGAGGAATGGATACAGAAAATATGGTATATCTACATAATGGAGTACTATTTAGCTATTAAAAACAATGAATTCATGAAATTCTTAGGCAAATGGATGGAACTAGAAAGTGTCGTACTGAGGGAGGTAACCCAATCACAAAAGAATACACATGGTATGCACTCACTGATAAGTGGATGTTAGCCCAAAAGCTCAAAAACAATTTACAATTCACAGACCACATGAAGCTCAAGAAGAAGAAAGACCAAAGTATGGATGCTTTGGTTTTTCTGAGAAGGGGAACAAAATATTCACAGGAGCAAGTATGGAGACAAAGTTGGAGCAGAGCCTGAAGGAAAGGCCGCCCGGAGACTGCCCTACCCTAATCCAAATCGCTAGGTTTGGATTAGTCACCAAACCCTGACACTATTATGGATGACACGAAGTGCGTACCGAAAGGAGCCTATTATGGTTGTCTCTGGAGGGGCCCTGCCAGAGCCTTACACATACAGAGGCAGATGCTAGCAGCCAGTGAGCACAGGGGGGGCCCCAATGGAGGAGTTGGAGGGAGGACTGGAGGAGATGAAGGGGTTTGCAGCCCCATGGGAAGAACGTCAATGTCCACCAACCAGATGCCTCAGGGCCCCCAGGGGACTAAGCCATCAACCAAGTGGTACACATGGTTCCAGCTAAAAGTGTTGCCTTGTCCAGCATCAGTGAGAGGAGAGGTCTTTGGTCCTATGAAGGCTAGATAGATACCTCAGCCTGGGGAAATCAAGGGGCAGTGTGAGTGGGTTGGGTGGAGGGGCATCTTCTTGGAGCCAGGGCATGGGAGGATGGGTTGGGGGTTTTCTGGGAGGGGATAAACAGGGATAGGGTATAACATGTGAAATGTAAATGAAGAATATATTCAATAAAAAAATTTTTAAAAAGGAACAAAGCTTTTTTTCTTATAAACATGAGTTTAATGCATTTATCATTAGAAGGGTGGAAGCTTTTTCTTTTTCTATGCAATAAATATTGTAATTCATTTTTCTGAAAAAAAGAAAAAATCTCTTTATAACAGATAGAGACATTACAATAAAACTATATATGTGGGGGGTATGCATATGTCTGTATTATATGTGTGTGTATACATACATATATTCATGTAACAACAATTGATCAAAAAAGACATCACAAATTTTGTAGAAAGCAAGAAGGATTGTATAAGAAATCTTGGCATGAAGAAAAGGAAGAAGAAAGGGATGTAATTATATTACAGTCTTAAAAATAAGAGAAATTCTTTATTGCAAATTTTACCTTGAAAGAAATAAAAACATGCAGCCACCTGTTAAATGTTATGTATAAATGGCTCTAAATATAATAAATATCCATTGCCATGTGCCATTCTCATAGAGATCTCAAAACACCCTCCTCTCAGCCATTTCCAGCTTGCTTTCTTTAGGCTGCCTTTAGAAGAAAATGTACTAGTTTAAAGATTAGCCAAGATGGTCAATACATACAGAGCTCACCCGAGTGGGCTCGAACAAATGAAGCTCACCTGTGGTTAAGTTACCATAGCAACTCCTTTCCACTTCACCTCCTCATGATCGAAATATGATGCCAAGTTCCTACTGCACCTGCCAAATCTTCCCTGAGATTCTGAGAGACAATTGTGAGAAACTGGTCCTGAGGAATGATGCTAGCCCCGTGAGATTGTTCCCGGAATACAATGACTTTCCCCCTTCACCCCTCCCCACGCCTGCTTGCTTGCCTTTATAACGCCTTGTGTGAAAATTAAAGTTTGACAGCTTGATTGGAATACTGACTTGCTGTCTGCCTCTTTGTGTTTCTTGCCCCCCCCCCCTCGCCCTTTTCCTAGATAGCTCCAGGAACCCTGTTGACTGTCCTGCGGGTCAGGACAATCCATGCCTAATTTTCTTTGAGTTCCTTCATCCATAAAAACTTTCAGTTAATGAAATTCATAATTGAACTCTTCCTTGAATAATTTAATGCTTGAAGCATGAGTGAAAAAGAAATTGTCCTGAATATCACTCACAGTTCTGTCAGTATTTTTATAAATATTATATTTCTATGCCCATTGTAGACAACATGAAAATTCAAATCAGCAAAAAATGAGAGTGAAACCCATACACTTGTTTGTTAATTTGTTTGTTTGCTTGCTTGTTTCTCATTATTTTTGTTTCATTTCAAAGCTATTTAGTTTGCTTACTTTTTTTTTGACCTGAAAAGGTGACTTTATTAATTTGTTGAAAGAAGAGAGGAGACATGGCTAGAAAGTCTCCTGAATGCAGGGAAGTCTGGCCAGTAGGGGAGGGCATCAACATGGCTCTGTCTGTCCACTGAAGAAGGCACTGTCCTCATAGAGAAGCGCAAGATCAAATTTGTCACCCATGAAGGACAAGTAAAAGGTACTAGGAATGTTCTAGAAGTTAGTCTGACGCTCCAGCCACACAGAAGGCTCCTTGAATTAATGAAAAGATGGCTGGAGGGGAAAGAATTACCACAGAGGCTGCTTAGAATTAGGCTCATATTGCTTTGGTTTGGGGAAGTACATCCTGGGTCTAGGGAAGGGGGAGCAAAATCATTTAAACAATGAACTGTATTTTTAGGAATTTCCTAATTATATAGAAATTAAGCACCAAGTTCTGATATCTCCAAATACGCTGCTCCACACATCCTTCTATTTCCTCTTCATCTGTGACCATCTTGTAAATCTGTTACAGCTCCCTTGAGGTTTACACACTGGGTTATCCACTAAAACCCACAGTCTACATTGTCCTGGGTTTAAACAAATATGTAAACCTATATGCTGCTGTTACAGGAGTGCTGAGCAGCTGAGATCTCTGCCCATCCTCTTCCTGGAGCCCAGTCTCTAGTAGGCAAGGCTCTCTCTGTCACCTCCATAGCTTTCCTTCTGGGATCTCCTCTTGTTGGCAGCACAGTTTATGTCCTCTTCAGATCAGCTCCACTGATGACAATATGCATTTAGTTTCCCTGACTTTTTTTTTATATTTTTATTTTCTATATTCTTTGTTTACATTCCAAATGATTTCCCCATTCCCAGATCCCCCCTCCCCATATATCCCATAAACCTTGTTCTCTCCATCCATTCTCCAATCACCTCCCTCCTTTTTCTCTGCCCTTATATTCCCCTCCAAGGCTAAAGCAATCCTTTCCAGGATCAGGACCCTTTCCATACTTCTTCCTGGGAGTCATTTGCTATGTGATTTGTGCCTTGGGTATTCAGAGCTTCTGGGTTAATTAATATCCACTTATCAGAGATTGCATTCCATGTGTATTCTTTTGTGATTGGGTTACTTCACTTAGGATGGTATTCTCCAGATCAAACCATTTGCCTAAAAATTTTGTGAATTCATTGTTTCTAATTGCTGAGTAGTATTCCATTGTGTAAATATACCACATTTTCTGTATCCATTCCTCCTTTGAGGGACATCTGGGTTCTTTCCACCTTCTGGCTATTACAAATAAGGCTGCTATGAACATAACAGAGCATGTGTCTTTATTGCATGCCAGGGAATCCTTTGGGTATATGCCCAGGAGAGGTATAGCAGGGTCCACCGGAAGTGTCATGTCCAGTTTTCTGAGGAACCACCAGACTGATTTCCAAAGTGGTTGTACCATCTTATAGTCCCACCAGCAGTGGAGGAGTGTTCCTCTTTCTCCACACCCTCGCCAACATCTGCTATCTCCTGAGTTTTTGACCTTAGCCATTCTGACTGGTATAAGGTGAAACCTCAGGTTTGTTTTGATTTGCATTTCCCTAATGACTATTGATGTTGAGCACTTCTTAAGGTGCCTCTCGGCCATCTGAATTTCTTCAGGTGAAAATTCTTTGTTTAGATCTGTACCCCATTTTTAATAGGGTTATTTGGTTCACTGGGGTCTAACTTCTTGAGTTCTTTGTATATATTGGATATTAGCCCTCTATCAGATGTAGGGTTGATGAATATCCTTTCCCAATTTGATGGTTGCCGTTTTGTCCTTTTAACAGTGTCCTTTGCCTTACAGAAACTTTGTAATTTTATGAGGTCCCATTTGTCAATTCTTGATCTTAGAGCATAAGCTATTGGTGATCTGTTCAGGAACTTTCCCCCCTGTGCCCATGTCCTCAAGGGTCTTCTCCAGTTTCTTTTCTATTAGTTTCAGTGTGTCTGGTTTTACATGGAGGTCCTTGATCCACTTGGAGTGAAGTTTGGTACATGGAGATAAGAATGGATCAATTCGCATTCTTCTGCATGCTGACCTCCAATTGAACCAGCACCATTTGTTGAAAAGGCTGTCTTTTTTCCACGGGATGTTTTCAGCTCCTTTATCGAAGATCAAGTGACCATAGGTGGGTGAGTTCATTTCTGGATCTTCAATACTATTCCATTGGTCCACTTGTCTGTCACTGTGCCAATACCATGCAGTTTTTAACACCATTGCTCTGTTGTATGGCTCGAAGTCAGGGATACTGATTCCCCCAGAATTTCTTTTGTTGTTGAGAATAGTTTTAGCTATCCTGGGTTTTTTGTTATTCCAGATGAATTTGAGAATTGCTTTTTCTAACTCTGTGAAGAACTGAGTTGGGATTTTGATGGGGATTGTGTTGAATCTGTAGATCACTTTGGCAAGATGGGCATTTTAACTATATTAATCCTGCTGATCCACAAGCATGGCAGATTTTTCAATTTTCTGAGGTCTTCTTCAATTTCCTTCTTCAGAGACCTGAAGTTCTTGTTGTATAGATCTTTCACTTGTTTGGTTAGAGTCACACCAAGATACTTTATATTGTTTGTGGCTATTGTGAAGGGTGTCATTTCCCTAACTTCTTTCTCAGCCTGCTTATCCTTTGAGTATAGGAAGGCAAATGATTTGCTTGAGTTGATTTTATAACCAGCCACTTTGCTGAAGTGGTTTATCAGCTGTAGGAGTTCTCTGGTGGAAGTTTTCAGGTCACTTAAGTACACTATCATGTCATCTGCAAATAGTGATAATTTGACTTCTTCCTTTCCAATTTGTATCCCCTTGACCTCCTTATGTTGTCTAATTGCTCTAGCTAGAACTTCAAGTACTATATTGAAAAGATATGGAGAGAGAGGACAGCCTTGTCTAGTCCCTGATTTTAGTGGGATTGCTTCAAGTTTCTCTCTGCTTAGTTTGATGTTAGCTACTGGTTTGCTGTATATTGCTTCAACGATGTTTAGGTATGGGCCTTGAATTCCTGTTCTTTCCAAGACTTTTAGCATGAAAGGATGCTGAATTTTGTCAAATGCTTTTTCTACATCTAATGAGATAATCATATGGTTTTTTTTCTTTGAGTTTGTTCATGTAGCAAATAGCATTGATGGATTTCCTTATATTGAACCATCCCTGGGATGAAGCCTACTTGATCATGGTGGATGATCGTTTTGATGTGTTCTTGGATTTGGTTGGCAAGAATTTTATTGAGTATTTTTGCATCGATGTTCATAAGGGAAATTGGCCTGAAGTTCTCTTTCTTTGTTGGATCTTTGTGTGGTTTTGGTATCAGTGTAATTGTGGCTTTATAGAACGAGTTGGGTAGAGTTCCTTCTGTTTCTATTTTGTGGAATAGTTTGAAGAGTATTGGTATTAGGTCTTCTATGAAGGTCAGATAGAATTCTGCACTGAAGCCATCTGGTCCCATGCTTTTTTTGGTTGGGAGACTTTCTATGACCCTTTTTATTTCTTCAGGTGTTATGGGACTGTTTAGTTGATCTATTTGATCCTGATTTAGTTTTGGTGTCTGATATCTGTCTAGGAAACTGTCCATTTCCTCCAGATTCTCCAGTTGTTTTGAGTATAGGCTTTTGTAGTAGGATCTAATGATTTTTTGAATTTCCTCAGTTTCTGTTGTTATATCTCCCTTTTCATTTCTAAGTTAATCTGGATACTGTCTCTGTGCCCTTTGGTCAGTCTGGCTAAGGGTTTATCTATCTTGTTGATTTTCTCAAAGAACCAGCTCCTGGTTTTGTAGATTCTTTGTATGGTTCTCTTTGTTTCTACTTGATTGATTTTGGCCCTGAGTTTGATGATTTCCTGCCTTCTACTCCTCCTGGGTGAAATAGCTTCTTTTTGTTCCAGGGCTTTCAGATGTGTCATTAAGCTGTTAATGTATGCTCTCTCCATTTTCTTTTTGGAGGCACTCAGGGCTATGAGTTTTCCTCTTAGCACTGCTTTCATTGTGTCCCATAGATTTGGGTATGTTGTATCTTTATTTTCATTAAGTTCTAAAAAGTCTTTAATTTCTTTCTTTATTTCTTCCTTGACCAAGGTATCGTTGAGTAGAATATTGTTCAATTTCCTCGTGTATGTGGGTTTTCTAGTTTGCTTACTTTTGAGATTATAATTTATGTTTCTCTCTTACCTTTCTTCCCTACAAATCTTCTCACAAAAGCTCTCCCCATCTCTTTCAAATGCATGACCCCTTCCTTTCCTTAATGGTTGTTACACACATATATGCATATATATATATATATATATATATATATATATATATATATATGTATGTATATATACGTATATATATATATATTTCTAAGTGTGTGTGTGTCTATTTCTTTTTTTATTGATATATTTTTATATACATTTCAAATGATTTCCCTTTTTCTGGGTCCCCACCCGCCACAAGTCCCATAAGCCCTCTTCCGTCCCCCTATTCTTCCATCCACCCCTTCCCATTTCCCTGTTCTGGAATTCCCCTATACTCTTGCACTGAGTCTTTCCAGAACCAGGGGCCACTCCTCCATTCTTTTTGGACTTCATTTAATTTGTGGATTATGTCCTGGGTATTCAAAGTTTCTAGGCTAATATCCACTTATCAGTGAGTGCATACCATGATTGATCTTTTGAGACTGGGTTACCTCACTTAGTATGATGTTCTCCAGATCCATCCATTTGTCTAAGAATTTCATGAATTCATTGTTTCTAATGGCTGAATAGTACTCCATTGTGTAAATATACCACATTTTTTGTATCCATTCCTCCACTGAAGGACACCTAGGTTCTTTCCAGCTTCTGGCTACTACAAATAGGGCTGCTATGAACATAGTGGAGCATGTGTCCTTATTGCATGCTGAAGAATCCTCTGGATATATGCCCAGGAGTGGTATACCAGGGTCCTTAGGAAGTGACATGCCCAGTTTCTGAGGAACCGCCATACTGATTTCCAAAGTGGTTGCACCATCTTGCAATCCCACCAGCAGTGGAGGAGTGTTTCTCTTTCTCCACATCCTCGCCAACACCTGCTGTCTCCTGAGTTTTTGACCTTAGCCATTCTGACTTGTGTGAGGTGAAATCTAAGGGTTGTTTTGATTTCCATTTCCCTAATGATGTGTGTGTATTTCTAACTATAACCTGTTGAGTCCATATACAGTTACCTCTATGTATGTTTTAGGGCTAACTCTATGGCACCAGACAACCAATTGGTGGTCTATTCTCTTGGGAGGACCAGCTGTCCTGCTCCAAGGAAAATACAAGAGAATGAAGGATGGAGGTAAAAATAACAATATTGATGTCTCAATGAGCCACAGGAATCAGATTATTATTTACAAAAAAATTAATGTGTGCAATTCATTGTATAAATATACAAGTAGTTTTAATGAACTCTTCTCATCTTGGCTGAGGATGCCTCCTCCAAGATCCAAAGACCACCTGATAAAACCTCAATACCAGACATTAAAGCCTTCTTTTGAGTTGTTGTCTGGAGCCATCGAAGAGACTCCCAAAATGTATAGTCTATTGCTGTTGTCCTTGGTAACTCCTCAACCCCAGAATTGGGAGCTAGGTTCTTATAGCTGAAGACATCATGCATCTCAGACACAGGACCCAGAGACCCCGGAGCTATAACTAATCTCACTTCCCTTCACCGAGGAATGGCTTTCATGCTTTTAAAAGGCACCCTTTAAGCTTCCAGGGGAGGGAAGCAACCAAAGGATGCAGGGGTAGCAAACATACCTTTGCAGTAACCAACAGATTTCTAATTAGACTTAAACCCTACTTAACAAAGAGCAATGCCGTGCCTACAACTGGAAACCTAGATAACTGCTAATGAAATAATGATATACATGGAAAATGTACCACGAACTGACTAAACCAGCCTAATCCTTAACAACAGTCTATAAACATTTGTCATTATACCAACAGATAAGTGTGGTCTTCGCCCCTCATTGGGTAAACTTCTCTTTGCAACAGACAGATAACACTACAGAAAACACAACCAATCAAAATGGAGGGTTGTGGAGTCCAGTGGATACATCTACCAAACACTCCCATATTCTTTTTGAAGGTTTGCTTTTATTTTAATTAGGTATATATACACATATGTATGAGTTTGCCCTCAGAGATAAGAGGGGGGAATCAGGATTCCTGGAGCTGGAGTTATAAGTAGTCATCAGCCAGTCAATGTGTGGGCTAGGGAGGCCTTTCAAGATCAGTACACTTTCTTTTTTTTTTCTTACTTTTTTTTTATTGATATATTTTTATTTACATTTCAAATGATTTCCCCTTTTCTGGGTCCCCACTCCCCGCAAGTCCCATAAGCCCTCTTCCCTCCCCCTGTTCTTCCATCCACCCCTTCCCATTTCCCTGTTCTGGAATTCCCCTATACTCTTGCACTGAGTCTTTCCAGAACCAGGGGCCACTCCTCCATTCTTTTTGGACATCATTTAATTTGTGGATTATGTCCTGGGTATTCAAAGTTTCTAGGCTAATATCCACTTATCAGTGAGTGCATACCTTGAGTGATCTTTTGAGACTGGGTTACCTCACTTAGTATGATGTTCTCCAGCTCCATCCATTTGTCTAAGAATTTCATGAATTCATTGTTTCTAATGGCTGAATAGTACTCCATTGTGTAAATATACCACATTTTTTGTATCCATTCCTCCGTTAAAGGAC
The DNA here is from genome assembly GCF_947179515.1 of Apodemus sylvaticus. Taxonomy (NCBI): domain Eukaryota; kingdom Metazoa; phylum Chordata; class Mammalia; order Rodentia; family Muridae; genus Apodemus; species Apodemus sylvaticus. The sequence continues at coordinate 19,826,397 of NC_067480.1, forward strand.
ACCTGGGTTCTTTCCAGCTTCTGGCTACTACAAATAGGGCTGCTATGAACATAGTGGAGCATGTATCCTTATTGCATGCTGAAGAATCCTCTAGATATATGCCCAGGAGTGGAATAACAGGGTCCTCAGGAAGTGACATGCCCAGTTTTCTGAGGAACCGCCATACTGATTTCCAAAGTGGTTGCACCGTCTTGCAATCCCACCAGTAGTGGAGGAGTGTTCCTCTTTCTCCACATCCTCGCCAACACCTGCTGTCTCCTGAGTTTTTGACCTTAGCCATTCTGACTGGTGTGAGGTGAAATCTCAGGGTTGTTTTGATTTCCATTTCCCTAATGATTAATGATGTTGAACATTTCTTAGGTGTTTCTCAGCTTTCCGAAGTTCTTCATGTGAAAATTCTTTGTTTACCTCCATACCCCACTTTTTAATGGGGTTATTTGTTTCTCTGGGTTCTACTTTCTTGAGTTCTTTGTATATATTAGATATTAGCCCTCTGTCAGATTTAGAGATGGTGAAGATTCTTTCCCTGTTGGTTGACGTTTTGTCCTTTTGATGGTGTCCTTTGCCTTACAGAAACTTTGTAGTTTTATGAGGTCCCATTTGTCAATTCTTGATCTTAGAGCATAAGCTATTGGTGTTCTATTCAGGAACTTTTCCCCTGTGCCCATGTCCTCCAGGGTCTTCCCCAGTTTCCTTTCGATTAGTTTCAGTGTGTCAGGTTTTATGTGGAGGTCCTTGATCCATTTGGAGTTGAGCTTGGTTCAAGGAGATAAGAATGGATCGACACACATTCTTCTGCATGCAGACCTCCAATTGAACCAGCACCATTTATGAAAAGACTATCTTTTTTCCACTGGATGCTTTCAGCTCCTTTGTTGAAGACCAAGTGACCATAGGTGTGTTGGTTCATTTCTGGGTCTGCAATCCTATTCCATTGATCCGCTTCCCGGATATTGTACCAATACCATGCAGTTTTTATCACTATTGCTCTGTAGTAGAGTTTAAAGTCTGGGATACTGAATCCCCCTGAAGTTCTTTTACTGTTGAGAATAGTTTTAGCTATCCTGGGTTTTTTGTTATTCCAGATGAATTTGAGAATTGTTCTTTCTAGCTCTATGAAGAACTGGGTTGGGATTTTTATGGGGATAGCATTGAATCTGTAGATTGCCTTTGGCAAGATGGCCATTTTAACTATATTAATCCTGCCAATCCATGAGAATGGAAGATTTTTCCATTTCCTGAGATCTTCTTCGATTTCCTTCTTCAGAGATCTGAAGTTCTTGTCATATAGGTCTTTCACTTGTTTGGTTAGAGTCACCCCAAGATACTTTATGCTGTTTGTAGCTATTGTGAAGGGGGGTCATTTCCCTAATTTCCTTCTCAGTCTGCTTATCCTTTGAATATATAAAGGCTACTGATTTGCTTGCGTTGATTTTGTAGCCAGCCACTTTGCTGAAGTTGTTTATCAGCTGTAGGAGTTCTCTAGTAGAGTTTTTAGGGTCACTTAAGTATACGATCATATCATCTGCAAATAGTGATAGTTTGACTTCTTCCTTTCCAATTTGTATCCCTTTGACTTCCTTCTGTTGTCTAATTGCTCTAGCTAGGACTTCAAGAACTATATTGAAAAGATATGGAGAGAGAGGACAGCCTTGTCTAGTACCTGATTTTAGTGGGATTGCTTCAAGTTTCTCTCCATTTAGTTTGATGTTGGCTACCGGTTTGCTGTATATTGCTTTTACTATGTTTAGATATGGGCCTTGAATTCCTATCCTTTCCAAGACTTTTAGCATGAAAGGATGCTGAATTTTGTCAAATGCTTTTTCAGCATCTAATGAAATGATCATGTGGTTTTTTTCTTTGAGTTTGTTTATGTAGTGGATAGCATTTATGGATTTCCTTATATTGAACCATCCCTGCATCCCTGGGATGAAGACTACTTGATCATGGTGGATGATCGTTTTGATGTGTTCTTGGATTCGGTGGGCAAGAATTTTATTTAGTATTTTTGCATTGATATTCATAAGGGAAATTGGCCTGAAATTCTCTTTCTTAGTTGGATCTTTGTGTGGTTTTGGTTATCAGCGTAATAGTGGCTTCGAAGAAGGAGTTGGGTAGTGTTCCTTCTGTTTCTATTTGGTGGAAAAATTTGAAGAGTATTGGTGTTAAGTCTTCTTTGAAGGTCTGATAGAATTCTGCACTGAAACCATCTGGTCCTGTGCTTTTTTTGGTTGGAAGCCTATCTATGACCCCTTCTATTTCTTTAGGGGTTATGGATCTGTTTAGATGGTCTATTTGATCCTGGTTTAATTTTGGTAATTGGTATCTGTCTAAGAAAATGTCCATTTCCTCCAGATTCTCCAGTTGTGTTGAGTACAGGTTTTTGTAATAGGATCTAAGAGAAGCAAGCGATCCCATCATTTGAAAGGACTTAAAAGCATAATTGAAGTTTTCCAAAAGAAAACACCTTCTGTACACCACGGCTGTAGAGATCTGTAAGTTCTAGACTGCGCTTTCTGACAGCTGTATCACAGGCTCACACTTGTCAATCCAGCCTCATCATCATGTATACCAACACCTTGTAATAAATCTGCTGATATAGACCTACTTTTGTTTCTGCACATCAGGGTGAACACACACACACACACACACACACGTTTTAGTTGCACCAGCTGTGCTGTGGATGCTAGAAATATGCCATTATTACTTCTACTATATTGAAAAGGACACCAAGACCCAGTTGGGTGCTATCCAAAGCTACACACCTCATCATAGTAAGAACTCAATGTAGGCATATGAGGAACAGTTACAGAGCTGGAAAAAGAGGAGCAGTTAGGCAAAAGGCAGGAAATGCAGGATGAAAAAAATGATGATGTAGAAGACAGCCATAGAACAAGCCACATGATATAGTTTGCCTCATAGAAAAATACTATTTTAATACTACTAGATGAGGAAATGGTTATTGATTTCTTTGGTTTCTTGTAAATAGGTTTTTGAATATATATCGAGAGAGAGAGAGAGAGAGAGAGAGAGAGAGAGAGAGAGAGAGAGAGAATTCACAATATCAGGGACCTCCACACTTCAGTTTCTGTCCCATCTGTTTTATTTTATCCTATCTTCTTTTCTAGTGTCTATTTCATTTGACGTTTCTCTAATTATTTGAAATATATGCTCCCTGCTATAATTACAATCATTTAAAACATTTCTTCTTTATTATATATACAATATTCATATGTGATCAGTTATAATGTTTATATGTGTTAAGGAGAAAAATGATTATATACTTTATTCAGTAATGTAAACATCAGGATAATGAAGATATGTTTAAACTCAACTTTATTAGTGGTGAAAATTAAGCACTGTCTTAGGCAGAGTTTCTATTCCTGTACAAACATCAAGACAAAGAAGCAAGTTGGGGAGGAAAGGGTTTATTCAGCTTACACTTTCCACATTGCTGTTCCGCACCAAAAGAAGTCAGGACTGGAACTCAAGCAGGTCAGGAAGCAGGAGCTGATGCAGACGCCATGGAGGGATGTTACTTACTGGCTTGATTCCCTGGCTTGCTCAGCTTGCTTTCTTATAGAACCCAAGACCATCAGCCCAGGGATGGCACCACCCACAATGGGCTCTCTCTCATTAATCACTAATTGAGAAAATGCCCCACAGCTGGATCTCATGGAGGCACTTCCCCCAACTGAAACTCCTTTCTCTATAATAACTCCGGCTTGTGTCAAGTTGACACACAAAACCAGCCAGTGCAAGCACTAAGACAATAAAGTATATATTTTTAACTTACTAAATAAGCAATTATTAAATATTAATACTGGGTTAAGTATGGATGCAAAGATACACTCACACTCACTTGTGAACAGCTACCTAAATAAAAAGAATGATTCTCCATTCCAGAGTAGCCGTCATGGGCCAACAGGCCTTCAGTAAGACACAGGGTCTCAGATTTACCTGCTGTCTTTTACTGTCTAACCAAAGCACAAACTTGCACCATGTGACAGAGTCATGGGGATCTTTAGAACAGTATACTTTTCCACAGTTGTCTTGTTGTATCAGAGCTTGAGCATTTAGTGTCCCAGGCTCTAGTAAAACAAATATTCTTTCTCTGTTGCTAGCAATGTTTTTGTGAATAACAACAATATGCTGTTGAAAAATAAAAAACGTGGCAAAAGACAACTTGAAAGACAATCATTGGTTAATATTAATCATTATCTCAAAGTAGACACATTCATTCAAGGAATATTTGTTTCTGTTTATTAAAATTTTGGTCATGTTCATATATTTCTGTATGGCATACAGTGTCTAAACTATTTCAATAAAGCACATAAAAACCACTAAATGAGGCTTTGGAAAATTATATAATCACAAGGGACTATTTGTATAAGTGATTTCTTGTAAGCATTAAAACATGCTATAGTTTGAAAAATAACTCATGTAGATAAACATTTTATTATTGTTCATATTCAAGTAATAGTATTATCATTAATTTTTATTTTCTTCTTATATCAGTTTTTAACATGTTTTTGAAGGAACATTCCATTTTATGCACACTTTAATGAAAATATAATTGCACCACTGTCCCCTTTCAGCCTTGCAATCAGACATGTGTATTACTTTTTCATGTTTTTCTCATGTAACTCTTCAATTATATCAGAAAATGTTTGAATTTCCCTTTTAATTAATTTAGTAATGTTTTTATGTCAATCAATTTTTTTATATTTTTTTAATTTGATATATTCTTTATTTACATTTCAAGTGATTTTCCCTTTCCTGGATCCCCCTCCCCAAAAGTCCCATAAGTCCTCTTCCCTCCCCCTGTTCCCCAATCCACCCCTTCCCACTGCCCTGTCCTGGTATTCCCTGACACTGCTGCACTGAGCCTTTCCAAAACCAGGGGCCACTCCGTTCTTCTTCTTGGGCACCACTTGATATGTTCATTGTGTCTTGGGTATTCCAAGTTTCTAGGCTAATATCCATTTATCATTGAGTGCATACCATGAGTGCTCTTTTGAGACTGGGTTACCTCACTTAGGATAATGTTCTCCAGTTCCATCCATTTGTCTAAGAATTTCATGAATTCATTGTTTCTAATGGCTGAATAGTACTCCATTGTGTATATATACCACATTTTCTGTATCCATTCCTCCACTGAGGGACATCTGGGTTCTTTTCCAGCTTCTGACTTTTATAAATAGGGCTGCGATGAACATAGTATCCTTATTACATGCTGGGGAATCATCTGGGTATATGCCCAGGAGTGGTATAGTGGGGTCCTCTGGAAGTATCATTCCCAGATTCCTAAGGAACCCCCAGACTGATTTCCAGAGTGGTAGTACCAGCTTGCAACCCCACCAGCAGTGGAGGAGTCTTCCTCTTTCTCCACATCCTCACCAGAACTTGTTTTCTCCTGACTTTTTGATCTTAGCCATTTTTACTGGTGTTTGGTGAAATCTCAGGGTTGTTTTGATTTGCATTTCCCTGATGACTAAGGATGATGAACATTTCTTTAGGTGCTTCTCAGTCATTTGATATTTCTCAGGTGAAAATTCTTTGTTTAGCTCTGTACCCCATTTTTAAGGGGGATATTTGGCTCTCTGGAGTCTACCTTCTTGAGTTCTTTGGATATCTTGGATATAAGCCCTCTGTCGGATGTAATGTTGGTAAAGATCTTTTCCAAATTTGTTGGTTGCCGTTTTGTCCTTTTGACAATGTCCTTTGCCTTACAGAAACGTTGCAGTTTTATGAGGTCCCATTTGTCAATTCTTGATCTTAGAACATAATCTATTGGTGTTGTGTTGAGGAAATTTTCCCTTGTGCCCATGTCCTCAAGGGTCTTCCCCAGTTTCTTTTCTATTAGTTTCAGTGTGTCTAGTCTTATGTTGAGGTTCTTGATCTACTTGGACTTGAGCTTAGTACAAGGAGATAAGAATGGATCAATTTGCATTCTTTTGCATGCTGACCTCCAGTTGAACAAGCACCATTTGATGAAGAGGCTATCTTTTTTCCACTGGAGGTTTTCTTCTCTTTTATCAAAGATCAAGTGACCATAATTCTGTGGATTCATTTCCAGATCTTCAATTCTATTCCATTGATCTACTTGCCTGTCACTGTACCAATACCATGCAGTTTTTAACACAATTGCTCTGTAGTACTGCTTGAGGTCAGGATACTGATTCCCCCAGAAGTTCTTTTACTGTTGAGAATAGTTTTAGCTATCCTGGGTTTTTTGTTATTCCAGATGAATTTGAGAATTGCTCTTTCTAAGTCTATGAAGAATTGAGTTGGGATTTTGATGGGGATTGCATTGAATCTGTAGATTGTTTTTGGCAAGATGGCCATTTTTACTATATTAATCCTGCCACTCCAAGAGCATGGAAGATTTTTCCATCTTCTGAGGTCTTCTTCAATTTCTTTCTTCAAAGACTTGAAGTTCATTCATTCAGATCTTTCACTTGTTTGGTTATAGTCACAAGATACTTTATATTGTTTGTGGCTATTGTGAAGGGTGTCATTTCCCTAATTTCTTTCTCAGCCTGTTTATACTTTGAGTATAGGAAGGCTACTGATTTAATTTTATAACCAACCTTGCTGGAGTTGTTTATCAGCTGTAGGAGTTCTCTGGTGGAGTTTTTTGGGTCACTTAAGTAAGTATAATATCATCTGCAAATAGTGATAGTTTGACTACTTCCTTTCCAATTTGTATCCCTTTGACCTCCTTGTGTTTTCTAATTGCTCTAGCTAGGACATCAAGTACCATATTGAATAAATATGGAGCGAGAGGGCAGCAGCCTTTTCTAGTCCCTGATTTTAGTGGGATTGCTTCATGTTTCTCTCCATTTAGATTGATGTTGGCTACTGATTTGCTGTATATTGCTTTTATTATGTTTAGGTATGGGCCTTGAATTCCTGTTCTTTCCAAAACCTTTAACATGAATGGATGCTGGATTTTATCAAATGCTTTTTCAGCATCTAATGAAATGACCATGTAGATATTTTTTTCTTTGAGTTTGTGTATGTAGTGGATTACATTGATGGATTTCCATATAATGAACAATTGCTGCCTCCCTGGGTTGAAGCCTATTTGATCGTGGTGAAATGATTGTTTTGATGTGTTCTTGGATTCGTTTGGCAAGAATTTTATTGAGGATTTTTGCATCGATATTCATAAGGGAAATTGGTCTAAGGTTCTTTTTTTTGTTGGATCTTTGTGTGGTTTTGGTATCAGTGAAATTGTGGCTTCATAGAACAAGTTGGGTAATGTTCCTTCTGTTTTGGTTGGGAGACTGTCAATGACCATTTCTATTTCTTTAGGGGTGATGGGTCCGTTTAGATAGTCTATCTGATCCTGATTAAATTTTGGTAATTGGTATCTGTCTAGGATATTGTCCATTTCATCCAGATTTTTCAGTTTTCTTGAGTATAGGCTTTTGTAGTAGGATATGACAATTTTTTGGATTTCCTCAGTTTCTGTTGTTATATCACCTTTTTCATTTCTGATTTTGTTCATTTGGGTACTTTCTCTGTGCTCTCTGGGTCTGGCTAGTCTGGCTAAAGGTTTATCTATCTTGTTGATTTTATCAAAGAACCAGCTCCTACTTTTGTTGATTCTTTGTATTGTTCTTTTTGTTTCAACTTGGTTGATTCCAGCCCTGAGTTTCATGATTTCCTGCCTTCTACTCCTCTTGGGTATATTAGCTTCTTTTTGTTCTAAAGCTTCCAGGTGTTCTGTTAAACTGCTAATGTATGCTCTCTCCAGCTTCTTTTTTTTTTTTAATTTTTTTATTCGATATAATTTATTTACATTTCAAATGATTTCCCCTTTTCTAGGCCCCCCCCACTCCCCGAAAGTCCCATAAGCCCCCTTCTCTTCCCCTGTCCTCCCTCCCACCCCTTCCCAGTTCCCCGTTCTGGTTTTGCCAAATACTGTTTCACTGAGTCTTTCCAGAACCAGGGACCACTCCTCCTTTCTTCTTGTATCTCATTTGATGTGTGGATTATGTTTTGGGTATTCCAGTTTTCTAGGTTAATAACCACTTATTAGTGAGTGCATACCATGATTCACCTTTTGAGTTTGGGTTACCTCACTTAATATGATGTTCTCTAGCTCCATCCATTTGCCTAAGAATTTCATGAATTCATTGTTTCTAATGGCTGAATAGTACTCCATTGTGTAGATATACCACATTTTTTGCATCCACTCTTCTGTTGAGCGATACCTGGGTTCTTTCTAGCATCTGGCAATTATAAATAGGGCTGCTATGAACATAGTAGAGCATGTATCCTTATTACATGGTGGGGAATCCTCTGGGTATATGCCCAGGAGTGGTATAGCAGGATCTTCTGGAAGTGAGGTGCCCAGTTTTCGGAGGAACCGCCAGACTGATTTCCAGAGTGGTTGTACCAATTTGCAACCCCACCAGCAGTGGAGGAGTGTTCCTCTTTCTCCACACCCTCTCCAACACCTGCTGTCTCCTGAATTTTTAATCTTAGCCATTCTGACTGGTGTAAGATGAAATCTTAGGGTTGTTTTGATTTGCATTTCCCTAATGACTAATGAAGCTGATAAACAACTTCAGCAAAGTGGCAGGTTATAAAATCAACTCAAGCAAATCAGTGGCCTTCCTATACTCTCCAGCTTCTTTTTGTAGGCACTCAGAGCTATGAGTTTTCCTCTTAGCACTGCTTTCATTGTGTCCCATAAATTTGGGTATGTTGTACCTTCGTTTTCATTAAATTCTAAAAAGTCTTTGATCTCTTTCCTTATTTCTTCCTTGACCAAGTTATCGTTGAGTAGAGAATTGGTCAGCTTCCATGTGTATGTGGGCTTTCTGTTGTTTTTGTTGCTATTGAAGACCACTCTTATTCCATAGTGATCTGATAGGAGGCATGGAATTAGTTCGATCATCTTATATCTGTTGAGGTCTGTTTTGTGCCCAATTAAAGGTCAATTTTGGAGAAGGTACTATGCAGTGCTGGGAAGGAGGTATATCTTTTTGATTTAGATTCTATAGATATCTATTAAGTCCATTTGGTCCAAAACTTCTATTAGTTTCACTTTGACTCTGTTTAGTTTGAGTTTCCCTATCTGTCCATTGGAGAGAGTGAGGTGTTTAAGTCCCCCACAATTATTTTGTGGGATGCAATGTATGCTTTAATCTTTAGTAAGGTTTCCATTACGAATGCAGGTGCCCTTGTATTTGGGACATAGATGTTCAAAATTGAGAATTCTTCCTGGTAGGTTTTTCCTTTGATGAGTATAAAGTGTCCTTCTGTATCTTTTTTGATGACTTTTGGTTGAAAGTCTATTTTACCTGATATTAGAATGGCTACTCCAGCTTGTTTCCTGGGACCGTTTGCTTGGAGAACTGTTTTCCAGGCTTTTACTCTTAGGTAGTGTTTGTCTTTGACAGTGAGATGCATTTCCTGTATGCACCAAAATGTTGGGTCTTGTTTATGAATCCAGTCTATTAGTCTATGTCTTTTTATTGGGGAATTGAATCCGCTGATGTTAAGAAATATTAAGGAATAGTGATTGTTGCTTCTTGCTGTTTTTGATGTAATTTTTATGTTTGTGTGGTTATCTTCTTTTGGGTTTGGTGAAAGAAGATTACTTTCTTGCTTTTTCTTGTGTGTTTCCTTCCTTTTGCTGTTGTTTTCCATTCATTATCCTTTGAAGGGCTGGGTTTGTGGAAAGATACTGTGTAAATTTGTTTTTGTCATGAAAAACCTTGGTTTCTCCATTTATGGTAATTAGAAGATTTGCTGGATATAGCAGTTTGTTTTGGCATTTGTGTTCCTTTAGGGTCTGCATGACGTCTGCCCAGGCTCTTCAGGTTTTCATAATCTCTGGGGAGAAATCTGGTGTAATTCTGATAGGTCTACCTTTATATGTTACTTGACCTTTTTCCCTTACTGCTTTTAATATCCTTTCTTTGTTTAGTACATTTGGTGTTTTAATTATTATATGGCAGGATGAATTTCTTTTCTGATTGAATCTATTTGGAGTTCTGTAGGCTTCTTGTATGTTCATGGGCATCTCTTTCCTTAGATTAGGACAGTTTTCTTCTATAATTTTGTTGAAGACGTTTACTGGCCCTTTAAGTTGTAAATCTTCACTCTCTTCTATGCCTATAATCCTTAGGTTTGGTCTTCTCATTTTGTCCTGGATTTCCTGGATATTTTGGGTCAGGAGCTTTTTGCATTTTGCATTTGCTTTGACTATTGTATCAATGCTTTCTATGGTGTCTTCTGCATCTGAGATTCTCTCTTCCATCTCTTGTATTCTGTTGTTGATGCTTGATCCATGACTCCTGACTTCTTTTTTAGGTTTTCTATGTCCTGAGTTGTCTCCCTTTGTGATTTTGTTATTGTTTCTACCTCCTTCTTTAGACCCTGGATAGCTGTGTTTAATTCCTTCACCTGTTTTGTTGTGTTTTCCCTTAGCTCTTCAAGAGCTTCTTGCTGTTTACATGTGTTCTCTTGTATTTCTTTAAGGGAGTTATTTATGTCCTTCTTGAAGCCCTCCATGATGCCCTCCATCAACATCATGACCTGTGATTTTAAATCCAAATCTTGCTTTCCTGGTGTGTTGGGGTATCCAGGACTTGCTGTTATGGGAGAATTGGGTTGAAATGGTGCCATATTGCCTTGATTTCTCTTGTCAACGTTCCCACATTTGGCTTTTGCCATCAGGTTATCTCTGGTGTTAGTTGGGCCTTCTGTCACTGGCAGGAGCTTGCCCTTCCTGTGTGTGGGGGGGGGGGGGGCCTATTTTGGCAACCTTATGTGAGCTGCTTTGTCCTGGAACAAATTGCTGTGTTGGTGCAGAGTTCCTGGGTACAGGTGGATTCCTGGTGTGATGTGTCCCAAGTGATCCTCTACTCTGGTGGAACCTGCCTACCAATCTGTTGCACAGTCACAGAAGCAAAGATGACAGCAAAGACCCACTCTCTTGTAGTTGTATTTGGGTATGTACCTCTGTGGCCCTGATCAGCTCTGGATGCAGGCTGTGCAGGCAGATCCTCCACTCTGTAAGGCCAGACTCACCTGTGCAGGCTGCCTCTTCCTAGCTGGCTGCTGGGTGTATAGCTGGCTTCTTGCACTGCTTGGATGTGGTGCACTGTGGCTGAGGCTGTTCCCATTCCAGAGGTGGAGACTGGAAGGCTCTTGCCAGAGGCTTCCAGACCGGATCCTCTGCTCTGCAGGACTGGACTCACCAGTGCAAGCTGCCTCTTCCTAGCTGGCCTCTGGGTGTATAGCTGGCTTCCTGCACTGTTTGGAGATGGGGCACTGTGGCTGAGGCTGTTCTCAATCCAGAGGCGGAGACCGGAAGGCTCTTGCCAGAGGCCTCCAGACTGGATCCTCCGCTCTGCAAGGCCAGACTCACCAATGCAAACTGCCTCTTCCTAGCTGGCCTCTGGGTGTATAGCTGGCTTCTGGCACTGCTTGGAGATGAGGCTCTGTGGCCAAGGCTGTTCCCTGTATTACTTTTTCTATTGTCAAATATTCTTTGAGTTCATATTCTAAGGTTTGCATCATTATAGATGTACCTATTACAGAACAAAATCTTAAAATGAAATAATCCATCCAAACAAGAACGGAGTCTGTCTTGAATCAGAAGCCAGAGTCAATGCTCCTTGTGTGCTTCTGTGTACGTAAGTCAGTACATGTGAGTCTCCATAACCTCTTAGTGACAAGTACTAAATACCACTCCTGGGCATATACCCAGAGGATTCCCTGGCATGCAATAAGGACACATGCTCCACTATGTTCATAGCAGCCTTATTTATAATAGCCAGAAGCTGGAAAGAGCCCAGATGACCCTCAGTGGATGAATGGATAAAGAAAATGTGGTATATTTACACAATGGAATACTACTCAGCAATTAAAAACAATGAATTCATGAAATTCTTAGGCAAATGGTTGGAACTGGAAAATATCATCCTAAGTGAGGTAACCCAATCACAAAAGCATACACATGGAATGCAGTCACTGGTAAGTGGATATTAATTAGCCCAGAAGCTCTGAATATTCAAGATACAATTAGCATATCAAATGATTGCCATGAAGAAGGAAGGAAAGGGTCCTGGTCCTGGAAAGGTTTGATCCAGCATTGTAGGGGAGTACCAGGACAGAGAAATGGGAGGAGGTGATTGGGGAATGGGTGGAGAGAAGAGGGCTTATGGCACATATAGGGAGGGGGGAACCAGGAAAGGTGAAAGCATTTGGAAAGTAAACAAAGAATATAGAAAATAAAAAAATATTGTGCCCAAATACTCTATGGAATATTTAAGGCAGATTCAACATCAATGAAACTCCTTTATCACTAAAACTCCATGAACACATGATCCAATCTTGAGTGTGTAGAATGTAAGGCTTCAGCATACACCAAAACATGATTTCATTATGCTTTTAAATTTTTAATATTCTTCATGATAATCAAAACTATTTTGTTTATGACTCATGCATAGTAGGAAAAGGAGGAAATTGTATGATTCCATGGATAGACCTATGGTGACTTTATATAAAGCTGCCTTTAGGATTATGTATATACAAAGAAAGGATATGTGTACCTTACTTTGTGAAATCCTACTTTTAATGGTGGTTCTTAAACATTTTAACCCCCCTTCCCATGAGAGGTAGGAGAAAAGAAAGAATATGGGAGAAGTGGACCTGTTTTAGAAACGGCTCTTTGGAGCAACTCTCATCTGTGTTGTCTGGAAATCAGCAGTTCAGTTCACAGGTCAACAGCAGCAGCTCCATCCACTCACAAATATTTTACAGATACATCAGTAGTCTTGGTCAGTAGAGTCGGAACAGCAAACGTGATTCAGCAGGAATGGCACTACCCAGCAAATACAGCCAGGCCTCAGCCTCAGTGTGAGTCAGCAGGAGAGACCAGAGGGATGCCAGGAGAAGTTCTCCACTGTGTCTATCTCAGCAAAGCAAAGATCAGCAAAGGCTCGAAACCAACAAGTGTTCAGCTATGTAAGTAACCCAAGCTCCCAGACTCTTCCACTATCTGTCAAGTTCTATTTATTCTCCCTCCAAACATCATGTGTCCTCCACGGGTCTTGTCTTAGCACTCATCTTGTCTCAGAACATGAGTCTGTCTCAACTGACATCACTCTACCAATCAGCCTGAGTCTTTGGAACTGACAAGAAACTGTGGCACACCATCAAAAATATTTTGGTATGTTTCTCTCTATGGAGTCCTGACAAATGGAGCTCAACTATGCAATAAGGCAGACCAATACCTGTGTTACTAGTGAGCATCCTTCACCAGTGTGTCCTTTCACGTGCTTGCTTTAGCAGAGCATCCTTTCTCCTGTGTCTGCTTCAGCCAAATGTTCATTAAAGAGTCTGCCTTAGCCTTTCACCTATGTCCACTTCAGGAGAACACACCTTCATGTGTTAGCTACAGCAAAACACCATCCAACAAAACTGAATCTCCAACAAACCCTTAAATTTCCATGTCAGATATGTTTGTCCTTTTGCCTCTGAACATCTGGGCATTTATCTAAGTAATGACATAATGGTATTATCCCAAGAAAGTGACAAATTATCTTCATCTGTATGAATTTGATTGTTCTGACTTCTGACTTCTCTAAAGATAAGATCTATAAATCTGATAGAAAACACGCTTATATGCAACTTGATATTTTTTAATAGGTTTATCTTTCTTTGAAATACCACTTTTTAAAAAGACAAACCTTTTAATATATTGGAATAATACAATTGGTATATCATGGATATTATTTCATTTATTCCTACATTCAAAAACAGTTTAGAAACCCATACTGTGTGTAGCATTGGGTACAGTGGAGATTCATAGCCTCCATAACCTCTGATCTTGTGATAGTCTCATCAAGGGTCAGAATATGTTTCTCTTACATGAGAGAGGGCTTTCTCCATCCCACTATAAGTAGTAATTTTTAATCACAATTCTTTGTGTTGCTGTGCAACTTGCCACCACAGTTTAACAGAAGGCCATGTCAGAATGGAGCCTGTGTCTCCTCAAATGCTCTATGCAGGAATTAATTTGGTGCACTTCAACAATGTTTCACACCTACAGCTCTCATTTGAAAAGAAACCTGTGAAAGTCTGGGGACTTCACTCCTAGGGAAATCTAGCAGAAAAAAAATGGTGAAATCAAGGACATGGGCAGAGCAGAGGACAAAATGCAGCTTCCACGGTGTCTCCAGGGACTCTTAATCAGAGCCCTGCTCTGAAAATGCCCACACATCCGGGAATACTGCAATTAAGTCATTCTTCACTGTTTTCATTTTCGTATCTTCCATCAGCCTGAATATCTATGCTAACACCATGGGACTGCATTTGTCAAAAAGATAAGCAACACCGTCATTCAGAAGGAGAATACGAGATACTGTTTTTTAAAAAATAATAAAGTAATAAATTTAAGGAAGCTGTTTTCTCCCTTCCAAATGCAGTATTATCCACATATTGTTAAAACACACATATGCATTTCCATAAACAAGAGGGAGAGAAGTAAATTAGCCTTCTGATGATCTGGTAGACATGTCAAACTCAATGCATGAGAGCTCATTCTTCATTCATGCACACAATGAGCAAGTATGTAAAATGTGCTTTATGTGGTAAAGTCTGCCTTCTCCAAACTTCAGAGGCAGACATTTTCACCACTACTTAGGTAAAAATCACCAAAAATCAAAGCCTACACATCAAAGCAGAGTATGGGTTATATAACTAATAAATATAAAATGGAGAAAAGACCTTTTTTGTTTGTTTTCAAAGTCTTGTCTACACAAAAGTTACACCTTCACAAGAAAAAATATTCAAAACTCTTATACTGGAAGTTTAAGCCAACACTGTGAGTTTCAGCCAGTGACTGCCTATGTACCAAGCCCAACACTGTTTTTTAAATAAAGTCTTCCTAATGCTCATTGTCTGGAAGATGAAATAGATTTAACCATATCCTTAACTACCAGCCCCAGTGACAAATAAAACACACTATGAACCCATGTACTGTTTAAATTCTATCTTAAGGTTCTAAGAAAAAGGAACCCATTTGCATAGATTGTTGTAAATCTTTTCTACTGATGCATAAAGCAGGTTAGAAATGTCCATCAATAATGACTTAGCATGATGTTTAATCAGTTTGCTGAGCCTTCTAAAATTGTTTTTCTATGGGTTTTAATTTTATTCATAAAGCATGTTGCTAATTTTTAAGGAGGTTTTTCTTAATTAAATTTTGTATAGATGTCTAGCTTACTGCTCAAATCACTTTTACTGTAGTAGAATTTCTACAAATTCCTTAAAGAAACATTTTTCTGGATGAGTTAAGCTAAATTTAAATAACAAAAGTACATCATATGATTGAGAAATAGCTTGATTTCATTCTATTTATATTCTCGATTGAGTCATGAGAACTACAATTGCCAGCTAGAAATTATTCCCAATAATAGAAAATACAGAATGCATAGAAATCCCTGGATATGGGTAGGGTAATGTTAGGGTGCTGAGGCAGGAGTGGTTGGAAGGGTAGGGGAGTACCCTCAGAGAGGCAGGGGAGGCGGATAGGGGGTTGTGGAGGGGAAATTGGGAAGGGGGTATAACATTTGAAATGTCAATAAATAAAATAAGCAATAAAAAATGAAAAAAACAAAAGAGAAATCTCTGGATAATTCCCAGGCTTAGTGTTATATAATATATTCATCCTTCCACTGATATAACTGAGAATCTGATAACTAGCAGAAGTAGCTGGTTGAAATCTCACTTCATTTTACTCCTCAAAAAAATGAGCTCAGGGTTGGGCTATGGCCATGGTGTAAGTGGCATTTTAGAATTAGAAACTGAATCCCTGTAAGCTAAAAGACTGCAGAGCACAAGAAATTTAACCCATTTACTAGAGATTCTGTAGGCAGTAAGAACAAAAATTATAGGTCAAACAAAAGAAGGGCAGGACATAATTTAACTAGGATGTGACAGACAGCAACTTTATACAGATAGCCTATAATGTCAGTTTGGGTCCTTCAGATAGAGGATGTCATTGTCTATTGTTGAAAAAAAGAGAGAGAGAAAACAGGGCAAAAGATAATTAGAATCTTATCTTTTAGCAACACTACAGTGGAAGACCACAAATCCATGAACAGATGGGTAGCACAAATTGAACTTTGTGAGCCAAAAATTAAAAGAGAGAGAGAGAATACAAATTTGGGTGGTTAGGAGAAGGGGGTAGATCTGTGAGAAGTTATAGGAGGGAATAACTATGGTCAAAACTCAATGGACAAAGTTCTTTAAGAACTAGATAAAGTTATAATAGCATATATTATATGCTTTAATTGGCAGTTTAAAGTTCATAGCACAT